>NW_005842564.1:304474-308124 GCF_000455745.1 Alligator sinensis | reverse complement strand
GCGGTGGGCAAGAGCCGGAGGAACCCCCCCCCCCCCCCGCCCGCCAAGATCCCACAGCACATCTGTTACTGTCTGATGGCACACCAGTGTGCTCTGGCACACCAGTTGGGAAATGCTGCTTTAACTAGTCCTTGAACAGCCATATCCCCTGGAAATGAAAGGATAGCAAAATCCCTCAAGATACAGGACACATATGGATACCCTAATAATGTACAAAAATATATATATTTGTATGTGCCATTATTCTGTTCAAGAAAAGAGAGCCAATGGACAAGTCTACATGAGACGCTTTACAGTAGAACAGATTACTGTGGAGTAAGCATCGCCATCTACACATGCAGACCCTTACTGCACAATAATTTGCTCTACTTGGCAATTAATTTGATTTCTGTGAAGGCAGTTAGCAAATTAACTGCCAAGTAGTTACTGTGCAGTAAGTCACATATAGATGGCAATCGCAGAGCTGGGGCCAGGAGCTTCCTGTTGCCAGGGCAGAGAGATATTCTCCTGACCCAGGCTCTGCCACTGGAGCCCACCCTGGCAACAGACACCTGCCAGGGGCAGGAAGAAATCTCCCAGCCCTCATTACAATTGCAGACATGGGGCTGGGAGCTCCCTGCATGAGGAGAGTTCCCCGCCCAGCCTGGAGTTGGCTGGGAGCTGCCCCAAACTCGGATAGTTCCAAACCAGCTCCAGGCTGCACGTGCAGACTTTCATGCATAGCCCAGGGCTAGCCAGAAACTGTCCTAGTCTGGGACAGGTCTCAGCCCTGCAGTTCTTTCCCAGCCCCATGCCCTGATCAGGCAATCAAGACACAGGGCATACAAAGAACTGTGGGGGAAGGGCAGGTCCCAGCCCCATGCCCTGGTTTGTCAGCACAGCAGCTAGCAGAGAGCCCCAAGTTGGGCGGGGATTTCCCACCCAGCTAGGAGCTCACTGCTAGCTGCCCCGCTGGTGAATTGGGGCAGGGGGCTGGGATCTGCCCCACCCCTGCAGCTCTTTCCAAACCACCCACCCCCAATCAGGAAACCAGAGCTGGGAACTCCCTGCTGCTGGGGCAGGGGGACATTGTCCCAGCCCAGGCTCCTGAGCCTGCCCCAGCAGCAGGCAGTTCCTGAGGACAGGGAACAATTTCCCAGCCCTCACCAGAAGACAGCTGTCTCCTGACCCCATGCTCCCTCCCAGGCCCTGGGCTAGTACCCAGGGGGAGCCTGGAGTTCCCCCTGGCTGGTCCAGGGGGGAAGAGCAGGGTGGGAGCAACCCTCTCTAGGCTGCTTCTAAATGCCTGTTCATGCAGATGCCTGCCCAGGGTGAATTTACTCCACAGTAATTTACTGCAGAGTAAACCCATTCAGCACTGTTGCTAGTAGGTTTTATTGGGCTTTGGCCCCTTTCTAGTTGGTGCCTTGCCCCCCAGTGACATCAGGGTGAGATCTGGATTCAGCACAACCTAGATCATTCGGGTGCTGCTCCTACTCTCCTGCCACGTCTTTGATGTTCATTGTTGTTCTCTTGGGAGGCAGTTCCTTGTAGGTGACCCAAGAGGATCTCGACCCTGGGTTTTCTTCATGGGGCTCCAACCTCCCGTTTACCCCACCCTCACCACATCCATGGCCCCACATCCATGGCCAGGGATGAACTGTGCTCTTCTGTAGGTCTTGCACTAGGATGATCCCATCTCATCCACTGCGTCCACCTCCAAGGGTCAGGTCTTCCTGGCCATCCCTCCTCCCAGGTTGTCCTTTGCCTTTAGACTGAGGCCTGGGCAACTAAACACACCCCGGTCTGAGGTTACCTGCAACTTAGGATCAGAACTAAATTTAAGAAGTCAGCATCTGACAGCATCTGTCAGCACTGACAGGCTCCTGAGATCTTGTCTTCTAGGTGCCCAGAGTCTTGCTGAGGACTCTGCCACCCTTTCTGCCTAATGGGCATTCAGATGGATCAGCCGTCCAGTGCCAGGCATCTATTGGCCCTCTTGGACAAGCTCCCCAAGGGTCTGCATCCCTTCCCCCTTTTGACCCGTCTGACCTACAGCTGGGCTGTCAGGGTCCCACCAGCTGGTGGTGCTTGCCACTCCCATGTGGGGCTCTGTAGCTTCCTGCACCTTTCTCTTTGCCATGCTGCCCGAGGGTGCTGGCGGTCCCTCATCACCACTCCCTGCTGCAGTACCTGTGCTCCCTGGCATGGCTGCGGCTCCACTCCTGGGTGCCCCAGAGGACTGCTTTCCCCTGACAGAGCTCCCTGGCGTCCCTCCATTCCTGGTACTTGGGCTCCTTGTTCCATCTGCCAGGATCCTCCAGCAGACACTCAGCCTCTTTTCCCCGTGTTCAGGGCTGGTGCTCCCTGGCTCCGCAGCCAGCGTCTCCCAACTGCTCTGCTCTCCTCTCCCCAGCACTGGTCCAACTGTGTCCCCAGATGCCTTTTGAGCAGCCCGTGCCTCTCTGGAGCCAGGGCCCCGGTGCTCGCCAGTTTGCAGGCTCAGGCAGCTCCAGAACTGCCAAGCCTGCACTGGCATTTCTCCCCAGCTGCCGCTCATCTTCGCTCCTACAGTGAGTATCGGGGTGCATCAGGTGGGTGTTTGGGATGCGTTGGGGGGGGGCCGTTGCCTGCCCTTTCACAAACACTATTTGCATGTGTAGATACATCCAATGCCCCCAAATCATTTTGAAAATAAACCAGCACTCATGCAAAGGCTTTTCGCCTTGTCAATAAGCTATGTGCGAGTAGTATATAAAAGATTGCATAGAAAGACTTGATAAATGCAACTCTGTTTCCTGAAGGCCAACAGAGAACTCCAAAAACAATAGCCTATTGTCTAGTAAAAGACCTGTGCCAATTCATTCACCTTAGAGTTATTAATTTAAAATAATGCTGTCAATTTGAAATCCCATAACTTTCATAAGGTAAAAAATCATTTCAGGCAGTATACTTGAAGCTGAATCCTCCTGCCTGTTTTACATGGTTCTTGCAATCATAATTTTCTGTTATTGAAATATTTTTCCTGACTTACCTATGAAAAGCCCAGAAAGGGGAAACTGAATAACTTACTATACAGGCATATAGGGCACTCACTTCCTACAAAATTGCTAAATGCACAAAATAAACAAATTGCAAGAAAAAAAGAAAAAGTATCACATATAATCTCACTGTTATTGTAATCTTGTGTGATATGCATAACAAGCCAGTGAAGATATTTCTGATCCAAACATTTTTATGCATTTTTTAATTCAGTTCACCTTAAAATAAAATGTTCTTTCACTAGAAGTAGCAATCGAAAATCAAGAACCTCTTACAAAGCTTCCAGTAACTTCAACGGGCTTTGGATCAGGTGCCAAGACATTACTTCTTTTTATGAAACTTACATTTATATCTGTTATGTAGTACAAGTTTGACTTGAGAAAACTGAAGAAACCAACCTAAATCCCACTGCCATCTTACATGAGAGGTATTGTTTGCTCTTTCAACCTCAGTAAACAACTTCAGATCAGGTCAGGTCAGTCCTGAGACTGCTGCAACCATTGGGACACCTTTGATGCTGTAACAACCCTCTTCCACTCTGCCCTGTGTTTGGCTAGTTTTGTGCACTCTGTCAGTTGAAACTCTATCCAGTCTTCAGTATTGGTTCTCCAGCTCTTCTTGGGTCTAAC
>NW_005842564.1:291372-304464 GCF_000455745.1 Alligator sinensis | reverse complement strand
CCCTCCACTGCATCCTGCATTATGGTGCTGGCAAGGGTGTCTTGCCTTCTCATGATGTGTCAGAATCATTGCAGCTTCCTTCATTGTACAACTTCCAACAGCAGTTTATAAGTTCCAGTTTCTTGAATGATTCGCTGCTTGACAGACTCATTGGTCCAATGCAAGACACACAGAAGTTTCTTAAAGCAGTACATTTCAAATGCCTCAATTCTATTCTCTAACGTCTTACTAAGCATCCATGCCTCATAGCCATAAAACATTGTAGAGATGACCAGAGCATGTAGCAGAGGTAACTTTACCTTCAGTGTAATATTGCTGCTTGTCCAGATTTTCTTTAGCTTTGTTATTTGGCTGGAGGCAATGGCTATTCTGGTCTTCACTTTCTTTTCTAGATGTTAAGTCTTCTGTAATGGTAGCTCCCAGATACTTAAAACTCGTTGCTCTTTCTAGTTTTTCATTGCTGATCTTCACATCAGCATTGCTGTTGGTTATCTTGGAAGTTGTCATCACTTTGCTTTTCTCAATGCTCATTGACATTCCATAGCTCTTTGAAGTTTTGTCTACCATTTCTGTAAGTTCTTGAAGCTCTTCACATGTCCCCACTATCAGATTGATGTCATCAGCAAAGCACAGGTTGTTGATCTTCTGCCCTCCAACTCGTACAGTTCCTGTGAAATTCTCTAAGGCATCTGACATGATTTGCTCAATGAAGAGGTTGAAAAGATATGGTGAGAGCAGGTAACCTTGGCACATTTCTACTGAAGTCACAAACTATCCAGCTATGTTGTTGTTAGTCAGCACTCCACTGTGTACATTGTTGTAAAGTCCCTCTATTAGTGTCATCAGGAATCTGCTGATGTTATGCTTCTTGATTGTGAGCCAAAGTGCTTTGTGCCACACCCCATCAAAAGCTTCTTTAAGTCTATGAATTTATGGTGAATTTCTTTTTGGTGATCACATTACTTTTCACACAGTACTTGGATGTTAAAGATTTGTTCTGTGGTACTTCTTCCTGCTCTGAACCCATCTTGCTCTTCTATCAGCAAGCAAGGGCTCTACAACTTGATGCTTGAATCTCTTCAGTTTCACTCTTAGAAGTACTTTGCTTGGATGACTGATCAAACTGATGGTGCAGTTGTTTGTGTATTGGTGGAGATTCCCCTGTTTAGGAAAGGAAATGATGACGGATTTCATCCACTGGGTTGGCAAGTTTTCTCCCTCCATATCATGTTGCAAATTTTGTGAAGCATGCTTATTATGCTGTCACCTGTCTTCAAGAGTTCTGCATGTATGGTATCTATTCCAGGTGTTTTCCCATTCTTCAGGCTTCTAATGAGATGTCTGGGTCTTCCTCTTCAGTGGATCCCCATTTGGATGTTGCAGTTGTAGAGTTCCTTTGCATACCCTGTCCATCTCTTATGTTTCACACGGTTTTCAGCAAGTAATATCTATTCTTGTCTTCTATTGCCATTGTTTATGCTTGCTGTGCTTTGGTCATCTTTTTAGGCTCTCAAATACTTTCTTGCTGTTGTTCTCAAAACCACTTCAACTTTCTTCACACATGTTTAGAATCCAGTCTTCTTTTGCCTTTCATATTTCATCTCTTACATTCCTGTTTGCTTCTCTTTAATTGAGACTGCTAGATTCTGACTCAAAATGGTTAGTAGGGTTGTGTGAAATTTCACCGGGTGTTTCATTCTGAAGCTTTTTCAACACGTTTCACATTCAAAACAGCAAAATCAAAATGAAACAAAAGGCTTTGAAACAGCTTTGAAACAAAACAAGGACACTTGAACCATTTGGAAAATTTCAAAGCCGGGCTTACTTGGCTTCAGCACCAGACCCAGGTGGCAGCATGCTGTCATCTGGCATGCAGATCTGGGGGCTTGTACTCCCAGGAGGGCTGCAGGGCTGTGCCGGACTCTTCCCAGAGGTGCAACAATCTTCCCCGGCACTGGGTGTGGGCTGCGCCCAGTGCTGGTCCCAGGCAGCAGCCTGAGTCTCCCGTCATGCAGCGCAGATCCGGGGACTCGCACCCCTGGGAGGAGTCTGGCACAGCATGGCAGCCCTCCCAGGGGTGTGAGTCCCTGGATCTGCATCCTGGGGAAAGGAAGCTAAGCCTGCTTGTCCAACCTTAGATTGGACATTAGGAAGAACTTCTTCACAGTTAGATTGGCCAAGGTCTGGAACGGGTTCCCAAGGGAGGTGGTGCTCTCCCCTACCCTGGGGGTCTTCAAGAGGAGGTTAAATAAGCATCTAGCTGGGGTCATCTAGACCCAGCCCTCTTTCCTGCCTATGCAGGGGGTCGGACTCGATGATCTGTTGAGGTCCCTTCCAACCCTAACATCTATGAATCTATGAAAAACCTGGGACCAGTGACAACCCCCCATGTGCTCTCCGCCTGGCTGCAGCCCCCCCCCCCCCCAGCCGCAGCCCCCCCACCAGACGCTTCCCACCTGGCTGCAGCCCCCAACAGCTTACCAGCATCAGCAGCCGTGCTTTTGGCCCCCTGTATGGCAGGGGGCAGTGCGGCTCAGCCCCAGCTTCCAGGTATCCACCACCTCTGCCACATCAGGGGGCAGCAAGGCAGGCCCCTGTTTAGCATCCAGAAGAGAAGGCTGAGAGGGGATCTGGTGGCCATCTACAAACTGGCCAAGGGGGACGAGCAGGCTACAGAATATTCCCTATTCCCCCAAGCCCTACCAGGAATAACAAGGAATAACAGCCATAAACTGACTGCAAGTAGATTCAGGCTAGATATTAGGAGGCACTACTTCATAGTCAGGGCGGCTAGGTTCTGGAACCAACTTCCAAAGGAAGTGATGCTCGCTCCTACCCTGGGGGTCTTCAAAAGAAGGCTGGATAATCACCTAGTTGGGGTCATTTGACCGCAACATTCTTTCCTGCCCATGGCAGGGGGTAGGACTTGATAATCTGCTTAGGTCCCTTCTGACCCTACCAACTATGAAACTATGAAACACCTGCACTGCTGCTGCCCGGCTTGGTGCAGCATAAGGCTGTGCTTTCAGGCATCTCTGGGCTGTTACCCAGGGCTGCGCACCATTCTCAGGGACCACTGGCCACACCTGCCTGGGTCCTGCATGCATGAGCCCTGCGCGTTGCATCTGTGCATGCAGGACTCAGGTCGATGTGGCCAGCAGTCCCTGCATGCGATGCACAGCCTCAGGTGATGGCCCGGAGCTGCCCAAAAGCACATGGCCCCATGCTGCACTGCACTGGGCCAGGCAGCAGCAGCACGCTGTGGCAGAGGCGGTGGATACCTGGTGGCTGGGGCCAAGCCAGGCCATGCAGGGGGCCAAGAGTGCAGCTGCTGATGCCGGTAAGTTGTGGGGGGCTGCAGCCAGGCAGGGGCTGTGCAGTGGGCCTGCAGCCCAGAGGAGCCCAGGTGGGGGTTGGGGTGGGGGGGCTGCAGCCAGGCAGGGAGGTGAGTGGGGGGCACCGGTCCCAAGTGGGACAAGCAGGCTGAGCTTCTTCTTACTGGGGCACAGATCCAGGGGCTCACACCCCTGGGAGGGATGCTGTGCTGTGCCAGACTCCTCCCAGGGGTGCAAGCTGGATGAAAGGAGGCGCAGACTGCCACCTGGGACTGGCACTGGACAGTCCACACCCTGTGCTGGGGAAAATTGTTGCTGCCATCAATATCAGGCAGCAGCAGCAGCCTCCTGTCATCCAGCATGCAGATCTGGGGGCTCACAACCCCAAGAGTCCAGTAAAGCCCCACAGCCCTCCTGGATGTGCATGTCCCTGGATCTGTGCAACAGATGACAGGAGGCTGCCGCTGCTGGCAAGTGTCAGGACTTTTGGTTTCATCACTTTGAGGTGCAGTTTCCCAGAAACCTCTTCATGTATCTCCTTGAAACTTGGCGGGCGTCATGCTTTCAGAAGGGGCTACCATTCCTTCAATTTTCACCCAAATCATGGATGCAATGACAAAGTTCTGGACATTTTCATGATTGCCCATTGTCGAAACTCATTGAAACAGTGAAAGTTTCAATGAAACAAAATGGGACAGTGCTTCAAAATTAAACGAAACAACAAAATGGAACACTGTCCCTTCAAAATGGCGAAACGGGCATCGAAACAAAATTATGGTATTTCGCACAGCCCTAATGGTTAGCTTTCAGTGCTTGTCATGCACCACACATTTCCATGATTCTGTTGTTCATCCATGATTGACTCTTTTTCTTATCTCTTACAAGTAAATCTTCTCCTGTTTCTTTGATCATTTGAGCAAATGCATCTGTAATGTTTTGTAAGTCAGTTAGTATTAGGAGTCATTCAAATTTTCCTCCAATTTTTATGTTGAAGTCAGCCTTTATTGTGGGATCTCTGAGCTTTCTTAGGTCATATTTGACTCTTGGTGTATTTGTGCTTGCAATCTTCTTCAGTTTCAGCTTTATTGTCATCATTACTAAATTGTGGTCACTGCCAATATCAGCTCCAGGAAATTATCTGGTCTTATTCAGGCTGATGCATCATTGGAATCAATTAGCCGTGAGAATGTAGTCTAATTGATCCTTGCAGGTGCCATCAGGAGATATCCATGTCACCCTTCTTGATGGTTTACACGGTAAACAACTTACTACGCATATTACTGGCTTCATACCAGCTATGAAATGACTGCCCAAAGGAGCTTTCCATCTATTGACTCATCTGTGAAATGAACTTTCATTTCTACCCAAAAGAATGTTTACAGTCTTTTCTCCAATGCCTAATGAAGGGTGTTTGTGCCCAAAAGCTTGCAATTACATATTTTTTTTGCAAAAATCTTGTTGGTCTAATAAAAGATATCATCTCTACTATAAGTCCTGATTGCCTTTTACTATCCACAAAAAATTCATACTGAATTTAATATCCTAATGATACCTGATATAACTCACTATTTCTACTCAGAGAGTACTTTTGCTGCTCAGAGGGAAGTCTGACTGTAGCAGGGCATTGAAGTGTCTGCTTCTCTAAGGGAGCAAGGAGCCTGAAAGACCACTTACAGGTTGCGCAGGGGGCTAATGAGAGACTCACCTGCCTGGAAGAGGGCTCAGGCTTGAACTATATAAGCCCAGAAACTGAAGCAGTCAGGCAATCTCTCCTTGTCAGCCACAAAGTGAGGAGCTCCCAGCAGCAGAGCTCCTGAAGGGACTTGGATTTATGCAACCAACTCTGCAGGCCTGGGAACAGAGGCAGATCACCTGTGTAGAGAAAGATGGGGTTTTACAGGCAAGTGGCCTTTGTTTTATGTTAAACCCAGAGAGGGTTTGAGATGCTTGCCAGAAGGTTGAGATGCTTCTTTTTATTTAAGTGGCACTGCTATGGCAGGCTGAAGGCCTAGTTAGAGAATTGGTAAACCAGGAGCCCACAGGCAGAGTGGGGCCCAGTAAGGGGGTCCAGGAGCCTAGAGAATAGGCTGAGACCTGGACCAGAGGATCCACACACCCAAAGAAGGGCTGAGTCGGTCCAGAGGGTTCATGAGCCCAGAGCGGGCTAAACTGGATTAGAGGACCTCTGTGCCCAGAAAAAGGGCTGAGAGTCAGATCAGGGAGGGAGGGGAAGGGGGCTGGGAGTCCAGTGGAAGGGCTGAGAGTTGGATCAGGGGATCTGGGAGCCCAGAGGAGGGGCTCCATGTAGGACCAGGGGTCTGGGAGTTCAGGGGGAGACTGCATAAGGGACCAACGGGTCTGAAGGCCCAAGAGGGCTGAGTGTATAAATAAGCAATATCAATGAGAGAGAACACCTGCGAGGCTTGGGGCATGGTATACAGGAGAAACGGAGCCATACAATTTGCTCTTAAGGCTACAGGTGCCCAGCAGAAGTATGGACAGGCCAAGAAAACCACCAAACCTAGGGGGCAGGACTGTAACTAAGGGGAACCAGGAGGACCAGGAGTACCCAGTGGTGATTGACACAGGCTCAGGGTCACTCAGAGCCCATGGATAGGCTCCCTTACACAACCTTCAATAAAAACAAAGAGCAGCAAGTGAGTGACCAAGGGAGAGTTGAACCTAAGCCAGGCATGGGGCCATACGGCTGTCCCTGTGGCCACAAGCCTGCTACAGTGACCATTTGCAATTACTGTACAAAGAAACTTGACCTTCAAATTTAGTCTTAGAAAAGATTCATTTAGGCAGATAAGACCATTTTTAGATGTAGAGAGTTAAAAGTAACTTTCTGGGTGATCTTGGGTGCTTCTTTGATGCACTATAACTAAGAGCAGCACAGTTTTAAATACTACATTTTGGAAACTATAAATCAAGCGGGAAGGATTTTTTCCCAAAATAGGATACAACTTATATTTCATGTTGTTCATAATATTTTTATAAGCTTTGTCCAAATATGCCATTATTATAAAAAATATAATTAAATGATGCCATGTAATCTAACAAACTAGCAAGACAATAAAAAAGAAGTTTCTTACTGATCAAATCCCATGTTTTCATGTTATCATAACTCCAAGAATCATAAGTGTAAGACTGTATTTATGAGGCCTGGGACACTGCAAAAAGCAAATATAGAGCCAATCAAGCAGTTTATCATGGAAAAAACCATGGTGGTTCCACAATAAAAAATATTAGCTCTTTCAAAATCACCTTCTAGGCAACATAATGATTTCTAGCACTATGTGCAACATTTATACAGTTAGGTATAGTGCCACAGTGTGGCTCCATCCTCCAGTATCCCAGAAGGCTTTGCCCCTCACCTCCCTTCCACTACAACTTCAGGGAGTCTGTGTGTCACACTGGACTATACTGCCCAAGGGAAGCATAAATAGGTTCACAAGACACTTGCTACTCAGCACCATTTTTTGTTGTGAAAAGGATAAAATAATTCCTGCCCAAACAACCTGACAGGAATCCACCTCCCCAGCCCTGTTTCCATGCCAAAAATATCTGTTCTTTTTGCATCAGTAACTTGGTCATTATCTCCAAGCCAAGGAATAGCACAGAGCAGAAACTTGTGGGTGGTTGAGTTGGTGTCTGGATGCTTCCAAAAAGTTGGCTCTTGGCTTTTACAAGTGATAAATGCCACAGCTGTGGGAAAGGAGAGACTCTTCTGCCCCTCTCCTGAAGTGGAATGAGCATGGGGCAGGGCCACGGGTGGTACAACCAGGAGATCTGTGTGCAATTAGTGGGGTGACTGGCTGTTATAATTTGCAAAAGCCATGTCTGGGGGTAAGACTCTGAAGACCCCATTCTAAAGTAAAGAGAATAGAAGAAAGAAGAAGTTGTTAGAGAAATTCTGAGATTATCTGGTTTATCATCATCTCAAAAATACAGTGATCATTTGTCTCTCTCACATTAGTCTGAAGGGTAAACATAGCTGGAGACTTTCAGCACCACTCATTTGTAAAACTGCATGGCTGCTATATACTTTACTTTATCCACAAGGCTAAATAGAGACAGTCAAAAAAACCAAGCCTAATCAATTCAATCTCCACAGGTTAGTCTAAGCTGCTTAAACTGAATCAATAAGCAAGTGAACAGACATTTACTTTTGATTCGAGAAGTGCAGCCACATGCCTGCAGTGGCCCAGGTGAAGAGCCAGGAGCCACTAGAGCATGCCTCCCTACTCAGCTGGAGCAGACAGCTCAGGCCAAGGCTAGCTCACCCACCCTCAGGGAGACTTGTGGGGGAGTTAACTTGAATCTGGAGGGGATCTGGGACAGAAGTTCAATCAACTGATTTAACCTAAATCAGTTAAGTCTGATACTACATCCATCCAGGTTTATTTTAGACAGTTTGGTCATTTTGAAAGTGATTTATGTGCACTGAATTTCTATTGTGTTGCAGATTTGAACCGGTTTCCTATCACTTATACTGGTTTTTTGCCATTTCTGTCCCTAAATCAGATCAGAAAAGCTGACTTAATTTTTCCAAATAGTCCAGAGCCTAACACCTCAGAGTTAAGTGTATGTATTCAGGATTGATTTTGTTTAACCATACTGCTTTCCTTAATAAAACTGGTGGAATTTTTTTCTGGGTAAAGAGTAATATCTCAAGGAATTTGTTCTAAGCTTTACTATGCTACTACACAGTCCAAGATAGAAGAAGCCAATTAAACACAGTGTTCCAATTATGTGTTCCTCTCTATCCTCACTATCCTCTTCACACACTTTATCATGCATTAAATCATTACTAGTATTGCCATTTTAAGACAGCTACTCCTTTTTCAGGTATTAATGTATTGTATAAGCTCTTTACAATAGAATAATGAAAGGAAAGATAAGAAACAGTCAGTCTAGTACAAAAATAAATAATCTATTCCTTCATCCTATTGCCTTTTCATTATCAGACACCTGATCTATAGGTCAGGTCCATTCTACTTGACATATTTATCTAACTTTCATGGCAAATTCTTAGCTTTCATGTTGTTGGCTTTGTGCTGCAGATGTTTCAGGCACCTAGCTCCTATATTAATTAATTACTTCTCTGTCAGGTCTAAACTGTTAACCTCCATTTTAAAACAACTTGCTTCCCCATCCCCATCCCCCACTTCCCTCTCATACACCCCTATTGGAAGATTACCATTTTTTTCATGGTCAGATACTTTCTTCTAATCTTTAGTCTAAATACATCAATAGCCAGTTTTATGCTCATGAGTCGATATTGTCTTTTAGCTTAAATACCTCTTTATCACTGGTCACTCCCCTCTCACCTAATATATTTGCAGACAACAACCCTATCACATCTCAGCTTCCACGTTGCCAGGTTTGCTTGGTCTTCTCTGACAAAAAGGCTCTGTTTCCCTAATCATTCTAGAATCTCTCCTCTGCCCCTGTTGCAGTCTGAATTCAACTTTCCTGAACATAAGTGATCAGATCTATATATAGTATTCCACATGAGATCATCAGAGTCTTGTACAAGGAGTTCAATAATTCTGTATCTCTATTGGAACCACCTCTTTTGGTATATTTCTCTTTGTTATGGCCATATCACATTGACAGCTTGTAGTAATCCTACGATTGACTGACACATCAGATCTTTCTCCTCATCAGTCATTTCAAAATGGTATGCCTCCAGTTTACAGCATAAATTCATCTTAGTGCATGATCTTGTCCTTTGTATTGTATTTATTTGGTGTTTAAAATGATAACTCCCAGTGCAACATCTAGTCAGTTCCATAATCCCTCCAATTTTAGTTTGGGAGTCCATTGAAAGCTACAGTGTGGAAGAACATAGTTCAGAGAATACCTACAGTGTTTGCCTCCAAGGCCTCCAATACCATTATATTTAATTCATTTTTTTTTATTTTGGTCCTCAAGGACATTCAGTTCTTCCTGTATGAGGTTCCAGTCCTCCTTGGTTTTGATAATGTGTCCCAACTTTGGGAGGTAAGATGGATAGCGCATTGGAGGCAAGCACTCTAGGTATTCCCTGAGCTAGGTTCTTTCAAACTGTGGTTTGTTTATTTTTTGTGGGGGAGGTTAATACCAGGGGCTCCCAGATTCAATTCCATTTTACACTAGCAATGCGACACAAATGCACACCACTTTTCAACATGCTTGTTTTAATAACAGTTCAAATTCCTTTAAAATCCAGTATTTAAGGGTTTAATAGGGTTTAATCTATTTAATAGTTTAATAATCTCAACTTTCTTGGGTTACTATGAAAATATTAACAATATTTTGTTAGTTGTATTAGAGAGATGGCTGTTGGCAAACCACTATTCACATTTAGTCATCACAAGATCCTACAGCTAGCCCATTGTTGGGATCACTAAAACTATTTCCAGACAAAATTAAAGAAAATTTGTTTTTTTCAAGAAGGGTGTTATCCAGGAGCTTGATTATGAAAAAAACAGGCTAGATGAAATTCCCTTTCAAATAGTGAAAGTCTTTCCCTTGATTTCACTGGACATTGGAACAAGCTTATAGAACATGTTGATCATTTACACAGCATAAGCCACATGACCCAGTATTACTGGAAAGGTACTTAATTAGCTCAGTTCCTTTCTCTGTAGACATATGACCACATGACAAAAATCATACACACAACTGGCCTGGCTGGCAACTTTCTGTGGGGTCTCAATAGAAAGGTCAACAAGTACAGAGGCACTAAATCCTGAACATACACCCCAGCGATGATCCTATTTGATCAAAGCTGAGGTTTACTTCTTGAGAAATATGGAGTTTGAATGGTCATAAGTCTTAGTGTTTTAAAATATAATTTGTTCAGGCCATTTTACAAGCAATAAACACACATGGTGGTAGCTCTATGAAAAACAAATGTCAGTATTTGCAAACTTAACTATCTAGCATTAGGCTCTTAAATCTATACTTCAGCACCTAAGTATCTGGAATAATTTCTGATTGAATAACTATGCAACAACATTTTTGGCTTTTTCAGAGATAATTATTTCATGCCAACTCTAACAAAGCACGTATATTTTGGTAAGAGAGCAGCCACGTTAAAGTTAAGATTGCAAGTAAAACTCTTTTTTATTCTTATTATGGAATGTAAATGAGAAATTAGACATGAGCTTAAGTCTAGGATAAAGTAATTTGATAGATATAATTTATTAAACTACTTTGGCAATTGTCAAAAGGCAATCTCTGCTCTGCTCAATATATAGCACATCATCTCTCTCTACCTAACATCTAACAGATCCAGAAACATGCAAAAAATGACTTCAGAACAAAATTATTCCATGGAAATTTACATCTGTATTAATACATATGTACATAATGACTACGTAATATGAAAAACCTCAGCCAGTTTATTACCTAATAGATTTTCAGTTGTTACTACTATCATATAAGGAAGAATACAGATCCTATATATGAACAATCATGCTTAATCTGGGGAAAAAAATATCACCTTCCCCTACAAAGAAACACCCCCAAAATTAAAGGCCATAGTGTTTGTAAGGATGTGTTCCATAAAACCAATGCACTGTAATCAGAGTAATTCAGCACTTCTAGAGGTTAGGGTAAGGCACATAAGTATGTAGAACAAACTGTTGCAGCTCTGCTAATGAAATTGCAGTACCCCCATTTCTTTTTTCTGTGCTTAGATTTATTCTCAGAAGCCACTACAGTATGGTTTTAAAATAGACTAAATTTAACAATGTACAAAGAGCCAGCACAAAGCAATCTGCACTAACTAAACCGAGTAATGGGGTTGCTTGGATTGAGGGCATAAGAGGAAAAGAGTAACTGCAACTTTATATGGCAAAATTAAACTGTGCCACACATATCAATACATCTGGGATCCATATTTATACTAACTCAATTGTCTAAATCCTCAAATAATGAATAGAAATGAGCTGCTGCAACTGTTTTAACGTATATCCTCTCCAGCCCTTTTGGAAATTCCCACTCACAGCCTGATTACTTAGGCTTTGAGCAAGGGAAGGGGTTAAATTTCATCCAAAGTCTGGTTTGAATTATGGCAAACTAACAAAACTCTTCATGAAACAGGAGCTTTTAATAGGACAACAATATGTCAAAGTAAAATTCAGGGAAAAAATATCCTTAAACATCAAATAAACAGCTCATATACTCTATAGTGTACAGATTTACTTAGTCTTTCTATATTCTTATCTAAAATAGGAATCCATATGCCAGAATACAAAAAAAGTAAAAAAACAGACAAAAAGTTAACAATACAAACATTATCACTAGCATCCAGCACCACATTTATGTTAAACATTTTTTGCAAACTGAATATTTTATTGCATGACATTTCTAATTATATATCTCTAGCTCTCCAATTCTCAAGAACTTTTATCAAAACTATTGACAATGATGCTACTTGAGTATTTTTTTATTCATCTCATTAGGTAAAACTAATATCCCCAAAAGAAAATGTAGGAGTAATAGGGAAGAGCTGTTTTCAAACATGGACTAACAAATTATTTTTTTAAAAGATGCTGCAATAAAATCTTCAGTCCACAATTAATTTTTAAATGCAAAATGTCAATCTCTCTCACCAGGGCATGTCCTCTATCCTTTGATCATATGGAAGCAGGACAAATATGCTAGGAATATTAGCGGGAACCAACAAAATATGTAACAAATATCAGTAACTAGGGGACTACTGAACTCGAGGAGACGGCTGGCTAATTCCGTGGGCAGACCCTTGAGCTGGCCACCATTTTCACAGGCTGAGCGTGGAAGGGCCCCCCCCATACCTCTGATTGGCTGAGGGGGCCGGCAGTCTTGTCTCTCCCTGCAGATTGCCAGATGGCCAAAAACTGTGGCTTAACTGCTTAACAATTAAGCAATTAAGTGCAGATTGCTTTCTACTGGCCCTTTGTACATTGTTAAATTTTGTCTATTTTAAAACCATACTGTAATGGTTTCCATGGGCTTAATCAGGGGATTAAATCCATAGAAGCCACGAATTGACATGTTATTCATTCAATCTATTCATGTAATTAAACTCTAAACTGAAATATTGTATTAAATTAAAGCTATACACAGCATGAATTATATCTAATACCAACTATGTACACTTTATTAAAAGGACATTGTAAAAAGGAGTTTACTGAATGCTAACTTTGAGACAGGCAATTCGTGCTAGCTATTAAATGCTAGCATGCTGCATGCAGCAACAGCAACTGTGGACACACACTATCTGTGGGGTGAATACTTGTCTGTTCACTGGGATGGCACACTCAGTGTCCACTGAGTTCACTGGAATGGTGAGGCAGCATCTTACCAGGGTGTGTAGAGCTATGGAAACTGGTCACAGAGTGACAGAACAGAGAGAGAGGCACAGGCACCTGGCACTCTTTGACAAAGTCCACATAAGCAGCATGTTCACTGTCATGCTCTTTCCAACACCCAGGGATTGATGTCAGTACCTGAGGATCACCTGGTTGGGGTCCAAAATGCTAACAGTGCCAAGGAAGGAGGCAGTTGGTTGCCTGAACTGCAGTGGCAGTAACACATCATACCTGTAGTACTGGGCAGTTGGAGGCACTTGGAGGAACTGGATGCATTTAAGTCGGCAGGCCCGGATGAACTCCATCCGAGGGTACTGAGTTAGTCCATATTTATACTAACTATCCGAGGGTACTGAAGGCACTGGCTGACGTCATTGCACAGCCACTGGCGGGGAAAATTTTACAACCTT
>NW_005842564.1:286461-290361 GCF_000455745.1 Alligator sinensis | reverse complement strand
TGCCTATAAGTTCATCACGGGGGCACAGAAGGGAATTGGTGAGGTTTTATTCACCAAGGCGCCCCCGGGGGTTACAAGAAATAATGGCCACAAGCTAGCAGAGAGCAGATTTAGACTAGACATTAGGAAGAACTTCTTCACAGTTAGAGTGGCCAAGGTCTGGAATGGGCTCCCAAGGGAGGTGGTGCTCTCCCCTACCCTGGGGGTCTTCAAGAGGAGGTTAGATGGGCATATGGCTGGGGTCATCTGAACACAGCACTGTTTCCTGCCTATGCAGGGGGTCGGAGTCGATGATCTATTGAGGTCCCTTCCGACCCTAACATCTATGAATCTATGAACCCACCAGCCTTCAAACCATATTAGAAGCTCCATGAACTGGGTGTCATTTTCAGCCACAAGCATCATTTGATGTCATCTCGCCTTAAGAGATCACACAGCTTAAACATTCACTGCATGTTCAGTATGATTTCCAGCCCCCTGTGCACAAACTGCTGGTAGCACTGCATATGCTTGGCATGGTAACAGACCACAATAAACCACGAATTCCACTTTGTGAGCACAGGTTCTGGTGGCAGCATGAGTCCCCACTTTGACTGGCAATGGACTCCCTGTACTGGACATTATGGCCTGGACGATGTGTG
Organism: Alligator sinensis; assembly: GCF_000455745.1. NCBI lineage: Eukaryota > Metazoa > Chordata > Crocodylia > Alligatoridae > Alligator > Alligator sinensis. Next base: position 289,720 of record NW_005842564.1, on the reverse strand, counting down.
AAGGCTTTCTTGAAGAAAGACACCATGCTACCCATATCAGGGAACTATGTGCACAAGATAGTACTTACTAAAGACAGAATGTGAACATTGCAGGTGACATGAACTGTGCTGGGCAGCATTCCTTTGAGCACATTAGAGAAAGTCTTGCACATGTACATGCCATTGTCAGACAGGAATGTTGAGACCTTGTTAGATTCTAAGCAATTACCTTCGCTATGGCTTGAGACACGCTATCAAAATTAACAGATGTTAGGTGGACTGGCTCTGTTTGAAAAACAAGCAGGTCCCAATCTGTCCAGCTTCCCAGTACAAATAAAGTGTGCAGCACAGTTATCTTGAGGGTCAGTGGCTTCGTTGGCCACAATGCAGAAGTCATATTCTGCCAATACAGACTTTGTGGACTGTACATGAGAAGCAATCACTGCAGGGAAATAGTCTTGGTAAAGCTTCTTAGCGCACAGAAAACTGCCAGCATTTGTCACATTTTGGTTTGGGTAGTCCCTTAACTAGTTTCTCCAGTGGGAGGTTCACCACTGTGAAAGCCTCCACAAGGAAAAATGCCATCTCTTGCCTTGCCAAGTTGCTTTCTATGGTCCTTTTAAAGAGCGAGGACACGGTCCCTTTTTTCTTGTTCTGACCTTCAGCTTCTGCAACAGCCTTTTGATTCATGTGCGCCTCAGCCTCTAAGTGTTGATCTATATTGCTTTTCCTTAATGCAACCTGAGTCACATTGTAGGCAGTACAGAATAGTCTGCCTCCATCGGTGTGCAAGTTCTGTGCAGGATACTGCCTTCCAGCACTGAAACATATTTGGCAGTCATGGAGGATTTCTTCTCAGTGTTCATACTGAAGAATCCTTCTCAAGCTGCAGCATGCTGTACCAAAATGCCTGTGGCTGCTTTAAAAGCTGGTGCCAAAACTCTCTCATGTTCCTGACTAGTCCTGGACTTACTCCTGGACTAAGCTTTCATCATAGGCTCAGCCTCTGATTTGCTTCCTTTCCTCCCATACTTCAGGTCTGCAGGTTTTCCACCCTTTCCTCTGCTTGCAGCTTAGTTTTTTCTTTTGTTGAAAGCCCACCAAAATTACAGAGCCTACCATTTTTCACAGAGCCCACCATTTTTTGTGGAGCCCACCCGATTTCACATTTTCCATGAAAACTGCAGTCGTGAATTCAGTAGGTCCTTATCGATAGCCTATATATAAAGTGTGTGTGTGTACATATAACATGTATGTTATTTTGAGGCAATTCTACATATCTTCCTTTATGTTACATAGTGACACAACAATTTGGGCCTCATTTAATCAGATCCCCTGACTTCAAATTGCACTGTGAGTACTCTGGACTGCTGAAAAGAACTCCTTTAAGATTCTGCATGAGAGACATGACACCTGTACGCAATTTTAAGAAAAAAATGCTGAAAATGCAGTACAATTAAGCACTAAGACATGACAAAATGAATTTGTATAACACCACAAGTTATGCTCCTATGAGAGAAAGAGACCGGGGCCAAAGGAAAGCCCCAAGGAACTCATGCAGAAAACACTCACCACAGGTGCAGAGGAGAATTCCATTGGAGAGGTGTTTCCAGAGTGCATGCTCCCTCTGCATTGGCACAAGGAACACGCAGAGAGATTTTTCCAGCCCTGGAGGGGGGCAGCCTAAAGAGGACAGCAGCCGGTGGAGCAGAGAAACACCAGAGGTCTTCTCCGTTGACAGCATCCTGCAGACAACCAGGAAGCAAGCCAGCACACTGGCCAAGGTGGTCAGAGGGCCACCAAAAGGATCCAGGACACGCCGCACCAAGAAGCCACCCCAGGACAGCTGAGAGAGGATTAAAGCAGACTCAGAAACAGGTGAGAGCAAGACAGAATGAGAAAGAGAGAGAAAGAGTAGCCAGCACATAAAGGGCTGTGAGTTCAAGGATCAATACCCCTTTGGTTAGTAACTCTCTTCACCTTATGGGGTTTTTTTTTTCCTTTTTGTACTGGGAGGGCTGTGTTCCCCTTCAACCAGCCAGAAGGGTAGCAGAAGGGAAAACCTCTTCCCTGGCAAAGATGGTGGTCCTAACCCAAAGTAGTTAAGGGAGGACAGGACTCGCAGTAACGTGATCTTGAGCCGGTAGATCCCTCAACAGGGGAGAAATTAATTTAGTTGGATTGCCCCCATGAACTCTTGAAGGACCCAAACCCTTGGATGAAGTCGAGTCCCAAGAAGGAACTGATTAATTTTCTTTTCTGTTATATTAATTGATTAACTCTGTGGGGAGGAGTGGTTTTAATGTGACTAACCCTGAAATTTGGGATGAACTGTTATTGGCTGAGGACCCAAGGGACACTGATTGGATTCGCAGGCATTAACTAGCCTGAGACCTCCGAATGAACTGAGGTAAGGCTGAAACCTCACAGACCCTAAATGTCCTAATCTACTGATGAACCTGAGATCCCATAATGAGTTCATTCTGGGACGAAAGTAACAATCATGAAAGAGAGAGTCTAACTTGTAAACTTGTTACAGTGAACAGCAGGTAACAACTAGCAGTAGCCTCAGCCAACATAAGATACAGGTCTGGCCTGTGTCACCTTGGAAGTGGTAAGGACAGGGTGTAAGGGGAGAAGGAGCCCCACAAAGAATGCCCTCCAGGGAAGGACCCGGGGAAATCATCATCCATCTTATGTCCAACTCCTGATAATAAAAGAATATCCATCAAGACGTGGCAGGTGAGAGTAGAACAGCTGAGGTAGGCAGTGACAGTACTCCCCAGATCCCCGCAATGGCACATGTAAGGAGGATACCAGGCAGGCAGGGGCTCTGGCCTTATAATACGCATGCTAGACAGCTCCCTGAAACAAACAAACTAGCAATCAATCAAAGTCCTTTGTTCTATCTGTCACAACCCAAAGTTGTGGTTTTTTGTTTTTGTGTGCTTCGGCACCGCTAAATTATGTTCCCGCCAAATTGCAGCTTTTTTGCACGGTAGAGTTTTCTGCTGCAATAGGAGAACCCGCGTGCAAAAGAGTTTTTCCCGCCGTTTGTAGCCTTCTTTGCATGGTGCATTTCTTTTGCATCATGGTGATGCACGGTGCAAAGGAGTTCCCGCCATTTGTATTTAGATTCGTGCCACATTATTGGCCGGTTCTAAATGTAGGCATATGTGGTGGCTAGCTATTGGCTTTCTAGCCATACAAAAAGATTGGGTAGTTTTCGCCCAAATCGGAGAGAGAGAAAGCACGCGGAGTTCGGGAAAGGAACGGGGGG
>NW_005842564.1:281162-286420 GCF_000455745.1 Alligator sinensis | reverse complement strand
GTATCCCTATCCTATATACCCAATTTTCGAACCCACGGAGTCTTAACAGCTCCGGGGGACCTGGGAACCGAACAGAACCCACGGAGATTCAGCCACTCCGTGAGGAAAGAATTGCCGAATCCGCGGAGCCTAAACCACTCCGGGGTCAAAGAACCGAGTTTGTCAGAGTCCTCCAACGAGGATTCAAGCGGAGCTGCGCCTGGAAAGCTGTCCAGCCTACACCGCGACCACCTTGGGTGTAAGTAAATAATCTTTTCAATCAACCATTATGCCTCGGTAACTGATTCTAGCTCGCGCGTACCTTACCGCCCCGCGGTTTTCTTCGGCCCTGCGTGCCTGGGCTGCTGGCCACAGTCCGTGTGCGCAAAGACGGGCCCGGCTCGCACATGGTGAGGATGGGATCGGGAGCCGGCCCGCACACTATCCACCTTAAACGTGTCTTTTTCAATCGCCTATATCTTCAGAGGAATTAGTGAACTTCACACAATACATACCTTTTTTTATTGAATCACTATACATGAGTTACCCAGACTAGAAGGCATGATGTTGAGAAAAAGATCTTATTTCTTATTTTACTCCATACTGGGCATGTCTAGACATTCATTAATGTGCAGTTGTTACTGTGCATTTAGTTTAGTATTTTATTAATGAAGTACTAGCTATATGCACAGTAATTACAGTGACTGCGCAGTAGCACCGGCTCACAGTTATTTTGTGATGCTTACTGCACAGTAGCCTAATACTACTGCATAGTAGCATAGTAGCATGGGTTTTGCTCAGCATGCTACTGGGAAGTGTTATTTAATGCTTGTGCCTTAAGTGTCTAGTGTAGATGTACCCACTGACTCACAACAGTGTCACCTGATGAATCATTAAGACTACTTTTTACAATACCTAGGTTGTCAAAGTTCTTCTCTCCAAGTAGCATTGACCTGGCTTGACCCAGCTTAGCTTGTGAGATCTAATGAAAGCCTAAGGGTAGAACAGCTGAGATCATAAAATAAGCATATGCAATTGTTGGAAAGTAATCACAAAGAAACTAAATCATTTCAGTTCAGTGTGAGGCATACTTCTACATTTTTAGACTTAAAATTCATTCAGAGAATAATTCTGACTGAAGTGTCAGTAGACCCAAGAAAAACATTATGTAATTCATAGCATATGCTTCCAAAATTTAACTTTAGTCACATACATGTAAATATAATTAAACACTATGATTGAGGTCTACCATCTTCAATACAGGGTTCCAAAATTAATGAGAAACACTATTCAGTATTTTCAGTCCAACTAGCAAGTCTTTGATCCTGAAGACTTTCATTTGTGTCATCATTATAGCAGGTAAAATGTAAGCAAAAAAACATGACTGACTGTTCATTTACAGTGACTAATAAACCACCCAATACAACAACATCTTATTTTAAATATAACTACAAATATTTTATTATTTTGGTTTATAAACTGTTTCCATCTAGTGTTTTAGGTGCATGAACAGTCAATATAAAAATAACTGGTCAAATGTCCAATGAAATTATACTAGTTTATTAGAGTCCTTGTTGTGCTATATTGCTTCCTTCCTCTCAGCAGAAAAAGCCTGTGCAAAGATAAAAGCTTTCAAATATGGTCATAAAGTCAACAACATCGAAGTCTGATGAATCAACAAGAAACATGAGTTTTACAGTCAAGATCTCTTCTACAAGAACAACATATTACTAATTAGTCCAGTGGTGTTGGTTCATCTCCCTGGATCCTAATATCCACTAGGGCTGAGCTTTAAATGTTTTTTCTACATACCTCTAGGTAGCAGGTGGCTCATGAACACTGCAATGCTGGGGCACATGGAGCGTCCCACAGGAGTACGGGGGCCTCCCCAGCATGCTTGGCAGCAGACCTGGAAGTGGACCAGAAGCACTTGCGGGGTGCACTACCAGGTCTACTGGGGAGCATGCGGGGGCCTCCCCCATGCCCCACCCCAGCTTAGTGACTGTTGCCTTCTGAATCTGGGGGGCGGGTAGCCGGGGTCCCCCCACATCCAATCGCTGAGCCAGGGTGATACGGGGGGGAGGGGCCATGTGCTGCCCAGGGGACCCAGAAGTGGACCTGAAGTACTTCTGGTGCATTTCCAGGTTCGCTGCCAAGCACGTGGAGGGCCCCTCCTCCCCACACTCCTGTAGGATGCTCCATGTGCCCCAGCATCACAGAGTTCACAAGCCCCACTGGTACCTTGAGGTATGTAGAAAAAACTTTTAAAGTTCTATGTCCGAATCGCTGATTCTCCGAATCAGTATCAAATCTTAAGATCAGATTCGGCCAAATCGAATCATGGACAAGTGATGCAAATCAACCAATCAAATCACTGTCCCCAATTCGGGCCGAATCCAAACCCAAATCTGAATCCTAATCGAATAGGGCCCACTTTGCACATCCCTAATATCCACCTGTACTGCATAGCAAAGATGCATAAAACTACCTCCCTATGCCCACATTTGTCTTCTACTTCTTCAGAGGCTTTAGGTATTTCATATCTCACAAGATATATCTCTCAAGAATTCTTTCACAGCAAGGGCCAGTTTTCTCTCAACAATGTCAGTTTGCCCAACTTTCTAAAACAGTAGTCTGCAACCTTTTTAAGTAGGAGATCACCTGTGGCATTTAAAAGCAACTCAAGATTGACCGTGCGATGCTGCCAACCACCACCCCTCCCGCCCCCTACCCAGCTGTAAAGTCTGTGGAGAGGGAAAGTGGAGGGGGGGGGGCAGATGGAGGCAGAGGGAGAAAACATTATTTGGCGGTGTGCCTCCCCAGCAGGTAAGTCCCACCCAGCCAGAGCTCCACTCAACTTACCCCTGCTCCTGCTTCTGCGGCACTGTCCCTCACTGTCCCTTAATCTAACCCATACCCCTTCCCTCCCTCACGGACTGACCTGCTGGGCTGGGGCATGTGCATGCATGCACACAGGCACTTGGCTCCCCACCCCAGCCTTGGATTGACTCCAAGAGGCTCTGAAATCTATCAGTGGACCAGGATCTACTGGTTGGTGACCACTGTTCTAAAAGGTGACCATCCATTGCTTTTTGAATATGTTCAAGTTATAAGTTTTTTCTTGTTCTAGACTGCCGCTTCCTGCTTCATTTCACAGCTATGAGGAAAGAAAAGACTTTAAGCCACATCACTGAATTAAATAACTATTAAAAACTTGCAGGTTTTTCATTCTTGTATGTTTTGCATGCAGTGACATTACTTGATTATTATACCTCTTCCTTGCAGTTTTCTTCAGTTGCAAAATAATCACAGCTGACATGTAAATCAAAAATAGACTGGAGCAGTAACAACCCAAACTGAAATAAACAGAAGCAATTCAGACCAAATATTAGGCAAATATGACTGGAGCAGTTCCAGTTCCACAGCCACAGAACCTTGCTGCCAGCATTCAAAAATCATTAGTTATGCCTTCCACCACATTTATGAAACTGGTTTAAATATCATGAGCCTTAAAAACAAGAGGTTTGAGGTTCTTTTTCTTCTGGATTTTGAGCATTTGTGGTTTACATTTAAAACTTTTTTCTCAACTTTTTTCTTTAAATGAAATTATCAGATAAACAAACAGGTTGAATACCTGGAACATTAGACTTTAAAGCCCAACTATTATAAACCCCATAATAAGATGATGAGACAATTTGTAGAGCAATTTCTACATTATTTTGGATTCCTCTGACTCATTTACTATACAGAAAGGACCAGCAGCCTTTTGCCAGCATGAGCCAGATTTTGGGACCCAGCCATTACCATGGGCCCCAAGTCTCTGCTCCCCATAGCAGCCAGCTGCCTGCATTCACACTCACTGGAGATACCTGGACCTTCAGCATAAAGAGGTGTAGATACAGAAGAGCTGCAGGCTCCACAGAAGAGGGGTGCTGCAGAGGACATGGGCAGTCCCACTGATTACTCCATGCCAGATTGGACCTCTTTACAGGCAATTCATTCTATGGGTTGGAAGTTGCTAACCCCTGCATACAATCCTCACACTAAATGAGGAAAAGGTCCAAACCAAGGATGAAAACTTTGGCCAGAATGGCACTTACAGCACATTAATACAATTCCATTACCTTTAACAAGTTACCACAAAAATGGACTTGGTTCTCCCTCTCTGTTTTTTAAAAGAATATTCTGCAAAACCATCTGGATACAGTCATTTTTAAGAGTATAATTAATGGCATCATCTTTGTTCCCCTGTAATTTCTGACTCAATTTATCACTTCTTTTGAATAAGACTTCTTAACTTCACATATATTTATTCATTAAGAGGGATATAGGTTTAAAGTACTTCATAATATTTTTCTAATTTGATTTTTAAAAACATGGGATCTCTTCAACAGAAAATGTATTTAGCTTGAAAACTCATTGAAAAGAGATTTTTTTTCCCTCAGAGGTTGACTTGTTGGGAAAAACATCAAAACAATCATCACTGGAATCATTAACCAAATCTTCCCAAAAGTGGGGCATCTATGTGATATGCTGAGGTTTGTAAAGAAAGAAAGGAATTGCAATATTCCTTTCTTATTGCACAGTTGCAATATTTTGTACAATGCTTTTCCCAAGTTGAAAAACCACCTCCTGCATTACACCACAATATTCAACATACAATGACAGAGATACAGGAATGATTATAGTTCAAATCTCCTGATTTTAATAAAAATTTAATCAATTAATCTGCAGAGGCAGTGGCAGTGGCAGGGACAGGGGCAGCTGATCCCCCTAAGGTAAGTGGGGTGAAGGGACCCAGCACAGCTGAGGTGGATCTGGAGGGGAAGACCCCTGGATCCCTTTTAGCTTAGCCAGCAGGGAGTGGTGCTCCCGAGCTGCATGTGCAAACACAGCACGCAAACAGGCGTGCTCTGTAAGGGCGCACCAGTGTTTACACCAGCATTCGTGCAGGCGGGCAAGCAGGAGGGGCCAGGAGACAATCTTCAACAAGAGAAAGGCAAAAGCACCACACCAAATAAATAAAAATAGTGTGGACGCAGAGTGCAGCCAGGGCCCCTGCTCGGGGGGCACCGCCCACCCGGGCCTTCTCTGAGGCCTCCACCCAAATGGAGCCCACGGGGGGGCTGGTGTCACCCTGACCCCTGGCCTGCAAGAGATGCCTGACAGGGCTGGGGGGGGCCCCACACCTGTCCTGCTGGTGCCTGTCTTAGGGCCCTGGAGGGGCAGGTGAGGGAGCTGAGGGGGATCAGAGAAGCAGAGGATGAAATTGATGCATA
>NW_005842564.1:278256-281131 GCF_000455745.1 Alligator sinensis | reverse complement strand
CTTCCCTTACAGAGCCAAGCACCAAAGGGAGAAGAACCCCAGGAGGTGCCCTCCACAGCGGAATGGCAGACGGTTCCCTCCAGAGCCAGGACTGCTCGTGGCAGTGCAGTACCAGTTCCCTCAGTCCAGCTGGGGAACAGGTACAAGGCCCTGGTGACATTGGAGTAAGAGGAAGGGAGGAGGAAGCCTCTGGAGAGGAGGTCAGTCCATGCGCAGTACAGGTTGAAGGAGGCAAGCTGACCCGGAAGAAGAGATGCTGGGTGCTCATCACAGGCGACTCCATCCTGAGAGGTAAAGAGGGTCCCATCTGTCACCAGGATCCCATGTCACGTGAGGTCTACTGTCTGCCCAGAGTGAGGATTCAGAATGTGACGGAGATGATCCCGGCCATTATCCAGCCCACCAATTACTACTCCATGGTCCTAATCCATGTGGACACTAATGGTGTGGCCAGGAGCAGCCCCGATCACCTGATGAAGGACTACCAAGCTCTGGGGAGCAAGCTGAAGGAGACAGGGGCACAAGTGGTCTTCTCATCTGTCCTTCCAGTGAGCAGACGTGGACAACGCCATGTGACCTGCATCAGGGAGGTCAGCCTGTGGCTTCAGAAATGGTATGAGGCGGGCTTCAGCTTTTTGGACCACAACCCCCACTTCAGCACAAGAGACATGCTCAGGTGGGACGGGCTCCACCTCTCCCCCAAAGGTAAGCGTGTGTTCTCTTTCAGGTTGGCTGATCTCCTCCAGCGGACTTTAAACTAGGCTTGTCGGGGAAAGGGGAAGATGAGGACGGAGGGAGCCACAGAACACCAAATCAAGAGCCACCCACAAGAACAGCCCAGCCAAGACAGGCAATGAGCACAAGAAATACCCAGGTAAGAGACAGGGGCCCAGATAATCCTGGGATTAGTGGGCAGTGCATACACCTCCAGGAGGCCTTAAATGCCTCTACACTAATGCTTGTAGTATGGGGAACAAGCAGGAGGAACTTGCCCTCTTGCTAGCTAACACTAACCCAGACATAGTGGAGCTCACTGAAACTTGGTGGGATCCAACACATGACTGGGCAGTAAATATCAAGGGCTATAGGCTGTACAGGAGGGATAGAACAGGGAGGAAAGGTGGGGGTGGGGCGCTCTACATCAAAGACCAATACACATCCTCAACAAACAGCACTGGGTCAGAGGAAGGGCAGACTGAAGTGCTCTGGGTCCATATATAAGAGGGTCAGGGGGAAAGGGACTTAACGGTAGGGGTTTACTAAAGGCCACCAAACCAGGGGGAAGAGCTGGACCGGGAATTCTCAGGTCAGCTTGCGGGGGCAGTTCAGTCAAGGGATGTGGTCATCATGGGTGACCTAAACTACCCAGACATCTGCTGGGAAGAGCAGTCAACCAGGTCTGACCACTCATGTAGGTTCCTAGCCAAGTTACAGGACCTCCACCTAACCCAAGAGGTGCACAGTCCCACCAGGAGAAATGCCATGCTGGACCTGGTCCTGGTCATGGGTGATGACCTCGTGCATGGACTGCAGGTTCTTGACCACCTGGGCGATAGCGATCATCGCGTACTGGAATTATCCATCCAGTGCAGCATGTCAAAAGCCTGCAGCAAGGCAACAGCCCTAGACTTCAGGAGGGTGGATTTCACTGAGGTAAGGAAACTAGTCAGGGAGGCACTGAGGTCCCGGGGGGGAGGGGAGTTGGGTGTCCAAGTAGAGTGGTCGTTCCTGAAGGTCTTAAGGAGACGATCCTCCAAGCCCAAAGGGTGACAATCCCAATGCGGATCAAAGGGGGCAAGAGTGCTCAAAAGCTCCCATGGCTCACCAAAAGCATTGAGGAATGTCTCAAAGCTAAAAAGGAGGTATACACCCAATGGAAGGGAGGGGCCATCACCAAGGAGGATTATACCTCCATTGCTCAAAACTGTTGGGGGGCTGTTAGAGGCTAAGGCGGAGATGGAACTGGGGCTAGTGACCCAGATCAAGGAAAACAAGAAGTCCTTTTTTAAATACATAGGGGGTAAAAAGAAGGTACCAGGTAACATAGGGCCTCTACAGGATATGCTAGGAAATCTGGTGGTCGCACCAGATGACAAAGCTAACCTCTTTAACAATTTCTTTGCCTCCATCTTTTTGAGCAGGGACCAGGGCATCCCCCACACTGGGATCCCCGACGGACCCAGGGGAGGAGCTGCCAGGCCCAGGGTCAGCGAGGACCTAGTCAGGGAGCTTCTGGTGGGACTAGAAGTGTTCAAATCAGCAGGTCCTAATGATCTCCACCCCCGGGTCCTGAGGGAATTAGCAGAGGTCATTGCGGGACGCCTGGCACAGCTTTACGAGCACTCGGTGCTCTGGCAAGGTGCCAGAGGACTGAAAAAGGACCAATGTGGTCCCATTTTCAAAAAAGGGAGGAAGGAGGACCCAGGAAACTACAGGCCCGTTAGTCTTACCTCGGTTCTGGGGAAGCTCTTTGAGAAAATTATCCAGGGACCAGCAGGGGAGATCATGCTTAGGGGCATGATCAACAACATGGGTTCATTCAAGGCAGGTCCTGCCTTCCACGACCAGGTCACAAACTCCTTGGACGCATGTGTTGCGGTGGACATAGTCTTTCTGGACTTTAGGAAGGCCTTCGACACTGTCTCTCACCCATTCTCATTAAAAAATTAAGTGACTGTGGCGTCAATGCCAACACACTCAGATGAGTCGCAAATTGGCTGGAGGGCCACACCCAGAGTGGTGGTGGATGGTCCTTTTTCAACCTGGAGGGATGTGGGCAGTGGGGTCCCCCAGGGCTCAGTCCTCGGGCCCGCACTGTTCAACATCTTCATCAGCGACTTGGACAAGAGCGTGAAAAGCTCCTTGTTCAAATTCG
>NW_005842564.1:275705-278209 GCF_000455745.1 Alligator sinensis | reverse complement strand
GGAGGAAGAACCAGCAGCATACCTACAGGCTGGGGAACTCCCTTCTTGTCAGCACAGAGGCAGAAAAGGATCTTGGTGTCATTATTGATTCCAAAATGAACATGGGCCGCCAATGTGGGGATGCTGTCAGGAAGGCTAACCACACTTTGTCATGCATCCACAGATGCATCACGGGCAGGTCCAAGGTGGTGATCCTCCTCCTCTATGCAACACTGGTCAGGCCACAGTTGGAGTATTGTGTCCAGTTCTGGGTGCCGCACTTCAGGAGGGATGTGGACAGCATCGAGAGGGTCCAGAGGACGACCACTCGCATGATCAGGGGGCAGCAAGGCAGGCCCTGCGAGCGGAAGCTACAGGACCTGAACCTGTTTAGCCTCCACAAGAGAAGGCTGAGAGGGGATCTGGTGGCCATCTACAAACTGGCCAAGGGGGGCCAACAGGCTATGGGAGAGTCCCTGTTCCAAGCACTACTGGGAGTAATAAGGAATAACGGCCATAAATTGACTGAGAGTAGATTCAGGCTAGATATCAGGAGGCACTACTTCAGTCAGGGTGGCTAGGATCTGGAACCAACTGCCAAGGGAAGTGGTGCTCACTCCTACCCTGGGGGTCTTCAAAAGGAGTCTGGATAATCACCTAGCCAGGGTCATTTGACCCCAGCATTCTTTCCTGCCCATGGCAGGGGGTTGGACTTGATGATCTGCTCAGGTCCCTGCCGACCCTACCAACTATGAAACTATGAATCCAAGAAACATTTGCCATGCAGCAACATATATTTATTCTTATCATGGTATACAAAGCGAGAGCTTTGCAAAGTAAAAAGAAAGCTTTTTCTTCAATCAGAAAGGTGAATTTGAGTAGGAACAGATCTTAGTGCTCCCCCTTAGTGCCAGAATGTAAGTAAGGAATTAAAACCAGAAAAGATGTAGTCCTTTATGCATTAATCAGGTCTTTCTTGTTTCATAGTAATTCTTTGTCACATAAGTCAAACATCTGAAATATCATCACCTCCTAGTTTTGTTTCCTCCAAAGGTAAAAAAGTGATCCACAGTTGCAGTTAGGTGGTCTGTTCCCTTTCATTACATGTAAACTCAGTGTTTAGAAACTACATAGCAATAATTTGTTTTTATATGGTGCTTAGCTTGCAGAAATGATAACGGTACATTTGTACTTGTTCACTTTTACCATCTACCTTTCTTTATTTTTCTATCTTCTCCATTTCAGTGCAACTCATACTATTGATAATCGGACATGTAACTAATCAAATTTGATTTCAACTAAGACACTGAAGGAAACCAGCATGAAATCCACTGGTTCCTCCATTTTAAACAAGGCAATGACATCAAAGCCTCAGTGTTACCTTATCTTCACAGATAATATCTGATGAAGTGAGCTCTTGCTCGTGAAAGTTTATGCATTTCTGATTCAACTACTTTATAAGGTGCATCTCTACCCTGCCTTCTGCCTGACTTCAGACTAACACAGCTAAGTATCTCTCTCTATCTTCATAGTGTTGTTTCTGGTTTTCTATGAGGAAATCCTCTTCCCATACAGATCAATCAAAGCTACTTTTGATTTAACATTTCCATTGATGTCCTACCTAGACAATTTCCACTGCTGATAAATCTGATATTGTTTGTTTAAAGATGTTTTAAACAAAAATAAGTGGTAAGTTAAAGCAAACAAAGCAAAGCTCTGCGAACCTGTGACCTCTCAGTAAGGGATCCAATTCCCACTCTTGCTTCTACCCCTCCCACCTATGTTCTTTAGTTAATAAAATGTGCAACAGTAGAACCTCGACAATGCAAGTTTGAGAAAGCAGAGTTTACCCTATTAAATGAACCAATCTTGGTCTTAGCAGAAAAGGATCTGAAGTATTTGTTTGCTGTTTGTTCTTACTATCTCTTCAGTTTGTTTTAGGGATCAGTGAGAGATGAGCTCCCAAAAGATCTGTGTATTCTATTCCTGGCCTCTGGCTTCTTTACTATTCCACCCAGAAAGAGCACAGACCAACTACAGATGCTTCTTCAGCCTGACAAAGGATATTTGTACTCGAATGCTTGCAAAGAATTTTTTTTCCAACTATTTAAGTTGGTCTAAATAAAAGATATTGGATTTACACAATGAACCTAGTCTACTTATGTCCTTAGGCCATGTGTAGAGAAAACGAAGGGCATGTGTGCACGAAACTTTAAAGTGAGCTAAATGCTTTTGCACCGATTTTATGCTGTCGGTGTTTGCATGTGTTGGCGGTGTATTGCGCATTAATCACAGCCGCTGTAGGAAATTCAGTGGCATAGTGCACCTTAAATGACTTAGGGCACAGCAAACTAAAACTCCAAGGAGGAATTTTAGTTTGCTGCCCCTACAGCCACAGAGTGAAGCACCGGGCTTCATGCAGTCTGCTCCACAGACCTACAGGCAGACTGGCAGCATCCCCGGAAGGCAGGCTCCACCCAAGAAAAGTGGCGAACCTGATCTTGCCCACCCACCACCCCATCCCT
>NW_005842564.1:262879-275653 GCF_000455745.1 Alligator sinensis | reverse complement strand
CCTGCTGCTGCTGTGGAGGAAAGCCCCAGCCCCCGCCCCCACACCCCAGGGACCGCTCCACCTGCTTGCAGCTCGCCCTCCCCTTCCCACTGCCAGACAGGCAGATAGATGTGGGGTGTGGGGGGGGGTTAAAGGGCCTTAAATTGAAGTGGTGGGTTTAAAAACCCACCACTTCAATTCAGAGCCTCCATTTCATCTACACACACCCTTACACACCAACATGGCTACAACCTATACCTCTATATGCTATTCCTTCCAGTCTTCACAAGGCCTTAAGGATATTCCCATTTATTTTAGAGTTCCCTTTTCTGCTTTATCAACACTTTGCACTTGTGTGTCAAATAGATCATGAACCATACTTGCTATCTTTGTCTTTCCCTGTCTGTCACTATAATGTGGAAGCACTCTGCCTTCTAACCATTCCACAGAACAAAAACTATAATTACGTTTTAAATCTTTTAAAAAAACATTTGTGTAGGAGGTCCAGTGGATAAATGTACACTGCAGTCTAACTGGAATACCACTAGAGTTAAGAAGAGAAGCTAATGTTTTTCAGTGACACGAACCCAAGGTTAAGTTTTTAAACAAGTTTTTCAGCCCTAAGGGATAGATTGTATGCTATGCAAGGTATCAAAGGGTACAATTACTCTAACATATCTCTCTCACATATTTACTAAAGCTCATAATATAGACAATAATCACCTAAATGTCCAGCTTGTATCAGAAGTAGAAATTCTGGTTTACTAGGTTTCAAAATCATCTTAGATTTTTAGTAAGTAGAGTAAAAAAAGCAGATAAAAATTCTCTCATAGAATGAAGGCCCATGTCTTTTTTTCTTTTTTAGGAATGTTAATATACTCCAGTAATGTAATGCTTTGCTATGTAAAGAAACAATGGGATTTTTGGTGATATCTTTTATTGGACCACCTGCATAGCTGGAAAGATGTGTCAAACAAGGTTTCAGAAACAAGAGGTATCTTTACACATGCTCCAGGAGTGGGTGGCTCTCAGAAGCCACTTTAATTAAAGCACCTACAGTGTCTCTTATATTCAGCATCTCATGCTTCAAAATGGTGGCACAGGCACTTTAACTAAAGCTCATTTGACAAGCTTTAGTTAAAGCACCTGTGGGACACTAAATACATGAGACACTGAGGCTGATGGATTGTGCTAACTAGACTTCAGAAAAGCAGACTTCAACTCACTCATGGAAGTCGTGGGCAGGATCCCCTGCGAAGCCAGACTGAGGGGGAGAGGAGTCCAGGACAGCTGGCTGTACTTTAAAGAAGCCTTACTGAGAGTGCAGGAACAAACCATCCTGATGCGCAAGAAAACTAGCAAGTATGGCAGAAAACCAGCTTGGCTTAGCAGGGAAATCTGTAGTAAATGAAATCACAAAAAGGCAGCTTATAAGAAGTGGAAACTTGAAGAAATAACTAAGAAAAAATATAAGAGCACTGCTTGGGCATGTAGGGATGAAGTTAGGAAGACAAAAGCACAATTGGATTTGCAGCTAGCAAGGAATGTGAAGGGTAATGAGAAGGGTTATTACAAGTATGTCAGTAACAAGAGGAGAATCAGGGAAAGGGTGAGTCCCTTACTGAATAGAGGAAGCAATCTTGTGACACAGGATGCAGAAAAGACTGAAGTGGTGCCCAATGCCTCTTTTGCCTCATTGAAGTTAGGAAGACAAAAGCACAATTGGATTTGCAGCTAGCAAGGAATGTGAAGGGTAATGAGAAGGGTTATTACAAGTATGTCAGTAACAAGAGGAGAATCAGGGAAAGGGTGAGTCCCTTACTGAATAGAGGAAGCAATCTTGTGACACAGGATGCAGAAAAGACTGAAGTGGTGCCCAATGCCTCTTTTGCCTCATTCTTCACAGGAAAGGTCAGCTCCCAAACTACTCCACCGGGCAGCACAGTTTGGGGAGGAGATGAGCAGCCCACAGTGGTGAAAGAACAGGTTAGGGACTACTTAGAAAAGCTGGACACGTACAAGTCCATAGGGCCAGATGGGATGCACCCAAGGGTGCTGAGGGAGTTAGCTGATGTGATTGCAGAGCCATTGGCCATCATCTTTGAAAACTCATGGTGATCAGGAGAGGTCCCCCATGATTGGAAAAGGGCAAACATGGTGCCCATATTTAAGAAAGGGGAAAAGGAGGATCCAAGAAACTACAGATTAGTCAGCCTCACTTCAGTCCCTGGAAAAATCATGGAGCAGATCCTCAAGAAATCCATTTCTAAGTACTTGGAGAAGAAGGTGATTAGGAATAGTCAGCATGGATTCACCAAAGGGCAAATCATGCCTGACCAACCTGACTGCCTTCTATGACAAGGTGACTGGCTCTGTAGATGCAGGGAGAACGGTGAATGTGGTGTACCTTGATTTTGGTCAAGGCTTTTGATACAGTCTCCCACAACACTCTTGCAGGCAAGCTAAGGAACTATGGGTAAGGTGAATAGAAAACTGGCATCAGGTACAGAGAGTAGTAATCAATGGTTCAATGTCTGGTTGGCAGCCGGTATCAAGTGGAGTCCTCCAGGGACTGGTCCTGGGGCCGGTTTTGTTCAATGTCTTCATCAATGACCTGGAAGATGGCACAGAGTGCACCCTCAGCAAGTTTGCAGATGAAACCAAGCTGGGGGGAATAGTAGATACACTGCAATGTACAGCTAGGATTCAGAGTGACCTAGACAAATTGGAGGACTGGGCCAAAAGGAATCTCATGAGGTTTAACAAAGATAAGTGTAAAGTCCTGCACTTAGGACGGAACAATCCCATGTGCCACAATGGGCTGGGGGCTGACTGGCTGGGGAGCAGAAAAGGACCTGGGGGTTACAGTGGACAATAAGCTGAATAGGAGCCAGCGGTGTGCCCTAGTTGCCAAGAAGGCTAATGGCATCTTGGGCTGCATTGGTAGGTATGCTGCCAGCAGGTCAAGGGCAGTAATTATTCCCCCCTATTTAGCACTGGTGAGGCCACATCTGGAGTACTGTGTTCAGTTTTGAGGCCCCACTAAAAAAAGGATGTGGACAAATTGAAGCAAGTCCAGCAGAGGGCAACAAAAATGGTGAGGGGGCTGGGGGACATGACTTACGAAGAAAAACTGGGGGAACTAGGCTTATATAGTCTAGAGAAGAGGAGACTGAGAGGAGACTTAATAGCAGTCTTCAATAACCCAAAGGGCGGTTCGAAAGAGGATGACACCAGGCTATTCTTAGTAGTGTTAGATGACAGAACAAGAAGCAACCGTTTTAAGTTGCAGGAGGGAAGTTTAGGTTCGATATTTGGAAGAATTTTCTCACTAGTAGGGTGAGAAACAATGGAACAGGTTACCCAGAAAGGTGGTGAAAGATCCATCTTTGGGGGTTTTCAAACCCAGCTAGACAAAGCTTTGGCTGAGATGATCTAGTTGGGGATGGTCCTGCTTTGAGGAGGGGTTTGGACTAGATGACTTCCTGAGGTCCCTTCGTTGCATTGTAATTGGAGCAGGTGTCCTGCACATCTACAGGCACCCAAAGTGCCATTCTTCAAGTCACCCTTGCTTTTCCCATATTTCCTGGACCATCATGGCTACAATAACACTCAACTTTAATATGCTGACCTTAATATGTCTTTAATATCTGCTCTTTTACTGTGATTACTAAAAATGTAAGATGTGTTTGAAACCAATTAAAACTAGGATTTTAACTTCTGATACAAAGTGTACATTTTGATGATTAGTGTCCATATAAAGTGTTGGTTGCTTACTCAGATGCATAATAGATAAATACATATTTGCTTAGCTACATAATAGTGTCAGTCCCAATTTGTTATCTGTTGCTTACTTCATCTGTTTTTTATTTTGTTATCTATCCATCCATCCATCTGTTTATCATCATCTTACTTTATCATCTTTGTTATTTATTGCTTAGTTTGTAATAAACATCAATTATCTGCATAGAGATTAAGTACAATTATGTACTTGATGACCAGGGATCCCAGAAATCCATTTGCCACAGAAAAACATGGAAAAATGTGCAATTTGAATTTTTACAGAGAATCTTTAGAATCACCAAGGGAAAAAAAACCCCAAAACTTAGAAATTAGCGGGCGCATCTATATGAACGCCTGACTACACAGTTGTTACTTGCTTTGGCAAGTACTAAATGACAGCACAGTAACCACCGGTACCGTGCAGTCCCAGCAGTGGACACACCATTTCCAATCCTATTGCGCGGTGATGTCTGTGTCAAGGTTCACACCCACCAACGCTACTTCACCATAGCTCATCGCTATAGTGATGTAGCATCTCATGTAGACACACCCACTGAGTAGTTCTTCTGGCCACTAAAGCAGCCAGTTGAGGGGGGAGAAGCCAACACACATGGAAGCAGCCAAGATGGCAGCCCTCCCCAGTCTCCCTTCACTTCTGATTGGCCAAGAGGGCTGCTTGTTATGTGGCCCTGCCCCTCTCTGCCAATCAGCAGTAAGAAATGGGGCCACATGAACAGCAGACCTCTCAGCCAATCAGTGGTGAGGGGTGAGGCTGTGAATAGGGCCCCATGGCCAAATCTTCATTGAAAAATGAGGATTTTAATGGGTTTTTTAATCGGAGAATTTTGGGGCTTTTTAGTACAGAAAACTAGGACCTCTGTTGATGACCCTGACTAGGAACCTTCAGATTTAAAGCCAGTCCCGTCTTGTCCTGTCATTTCCAAGGCTACTCTTAATGGCAAAAGGCCTTTGAAAAACAAGGTAAGGAGGATTAGTGAAGCATGCAAAGCTTAGCACACACTTTTCCTCTAGTGAATGAGCATTGTTTACACTAAGTTCCAGCAGGTATAAAAGCCAGATAAGTGAATAGACTTTTTTCAATCCTTTTTTCCAAAGTTATGAACTTAAATGAAGTACACTGTAAATTTGTTACCATCAGAAGTTACTGTCAGAATGGAATGAGCTAACTAGGGTGCTATTTCCTACTTGTCTTGCTGTCAGAAATTACTAAAATCCACTCTTTATTTGCTACTCACTATAAGATTCTCAGAAGCTGGCAATTTTATGGAGTGTGACCCAGAGATATATATGAAACAGCTAGAGTAAATCTGCAGCTACTTGCTCATACAACTACTGATCAGGATTTGAAATACTTTCATTGGGTAAGACCGAGGGCTAAAACAGGACAGAGCTAACTTACATTTCTTTTACATAGGGCTGGTACTTGTTTAGGTCTTAGGTAAGTACACCCTGATGCTGCTTCCAGTGAAATGATTGGAAACAGTCTCATTGATTTCAATGAGGAAATGAATTAAGTTTTTAATTCTCTAAAAGTATCCCTCTCATGTTCTGTGAGGCCCTTGATTAGCACCTAAAATGTTTACTCCTAAACATTCCAAACATTGTAGCAATTGAAGAGAATTGTATGCTAGCTATGTACTAGAATGTAGAAGTATGGGCAGGCCATACTAACAGCTGCAGAGTGTCTCTTCCAGAGAACTTTGAACGTGTGCTGACTTCCATATCAGCATCAAGAAGGAAGACAGCAGTACAAATCCTTACACATCTGACTAAAATGTGCATTACATAGTTGTAGTAGTGGAATCATGTATTATATTTTTATTTATATTAGGTCAAGGTCAAAGGCTTGCCCAAACCTAGCAGCCAATCGGGTTAATGTCATTAAGGCAAATCAGTTTCTGTAGCCATCAAGGAGCAACGTGGTTAGCACTATGCTTGTCTGCCTCTGACTCTCAAGCTTTAGGGCATCTTTACATGTGCTCCAGGGGTAGGTGGGGAGGGCACTTTAATTGCGGCAGCTCCAAGAACTACTCTTATTAAAACACCCGCAAATTCTCATATCTTCAGCATCCTAGGCTTCAAAATGGCAGCAGACGCACTTGAACTAAAACTTGTTTGATGAGCTTTAGTTAATGTGTCCCCACTGCCATTTTGACGCACAGGGACATTGAATCCATGAGATGCACAGGTTGCTGGAGTACACTAATTAGCATGCTCCAGCAGACTCAATTAGTCGAGTCTGCTCTGACATGCTGTAATTACAAGCACATCAGAGCAGCACCCTGCACATCTACAGGCACCCTTAATGACAAGATATTCATTTACAGTCACATTGAGGAAGGCCAGGAGCCGTGTAGCTTTGAGCTGCCTAACAAACACTTAATTTAGTTTCAGGTGTTAATGTGTGAACAATCCATGTTTTAAGAGCTCCCAGAGTGTCCCAAATGTACCATGTAACAAGGCCCTCATATATCTAACTATAAATATGTCTCTTACATAACTAGGTGCCCACAGTATGCCTATACTAATGACAAAAGTGTGACTACACCTCATTTAGACAACCTGAATTAGCTTGCTTGGGTTCCAGGTAATATGACAGCCAAAGCAGCATGGGTTTCAGCACTGACAGCAAAACTCAGGAACCTGGAGAATTATTCAGGCAGATAACTAACACTAAGTTCCTTGCTGCCATAGGTACACTGCTGTCAGTTTAAAGCAAGCTAACTTAAAGCAAGCTTGAATAGGTCTGAAAAGCTGCAATCAAGGTTTTGGTTTCAGTGTAAACACATAGTAAGTCTCACTGATATCACTAGGACTTAGGCTGGTCAACTCATTTTTGCAATGTAAATCAAAATACTAGGTCAATTCAGCTTTATAATTTTTTACCCAAGGCTTTATTTTTATTTTCTGTGATGATTCTGTATCATCTATAAGTATAATTCAAGTAGGAACCTTTCCCATTACCTGTTCCACTCTCAGATACATACATTCATGACCCCATCCCTTCTCTAGGCCTCTTATCTAGGCCTCTACAAACTCAGTTAAAGGTCTAAGTCCTTCTAAACTATAATTGAAGTGTGGTAGCCTTACTCTGTACTGTTCTGGCAAAACAAAGGAGATTCACTAGAAAAAGTATTATCTAAAGAGTAGAATGAATGATGGAAGCTTTGGCATCAGAGGAGGGAACTTAAGATCAAGAAGTGAATTTGGTAAATGGAGAGAGGTAGTCATCCATTTTCATAGATTCATAGATGTTAGCATCAGAAGGGACCTCAATAGATCGAGTCCAACCCCTGCATAGGCAAGAAAGAGTGCTGGGTTCAAATGACCCCAGCCAGATGCCTATCTAACCTCCTCTTGAAGACCCCCAGGGTAGGGGAGAGCACCACCTCCCTTGGGAGCCCATTCCAGACCTTGGCCACTCTAACTGTGAAGAAGTTCTTCCTAATGTCCAGTCTAAATCTGCTCTCTGCTAGCTTATGGCCATTATTTCTTGTAACCCCCAGGGGCGCCTTGGTGAGTACAGCCTCACCAATTCCCTTCTGCGCCCCCATGATGAATTTATAGGCAGCCACAAGATCGCCTCTCAACCTTCTCTTGCGGAGGCTGAAGAGGTCCAGGTGCCCTAGTCTCTCCTCATAGGGCCTGGCCTGCAAGCTCTTAACCATAAAAGTGGCCCTTCTCTGGACCCTCTCCAGGTTATCCACATCCTTCTTGAAGTGTGGCGGCCAAAACTGCATGCAGTACTCCAACTGCGGTCTGACCAGTGCCCGATAGAGGGGAAGTATCACTTCCTTGGTTCTGTTTGTCATGCATCTGCTAATGCATGATAAAGTGCAGTTAGCTTTGCTGATGACTTTTGTCACACTACCGACTCATGTTCATCTTGGAGTCCACTAGGACTCCAAGATCCCTTTCCGCTTCTGTGCTACCGAGCAGGTCATTTCCTAGGCAGTAGGTGTGCTGGACATTTTTCCTCCCTAGGTGCAGCACTTTGCATTTCTCCTTGCTCCCTCATCCAAGTCACTGATGAAGACATTGAAGAGTATCGGTCCAAGGACCGAGCCCTGCGGGACCCCACTGCCCACGCCCTTTCAGGTTGATACCGACCCATCCACCGTCACTCTCTGGGTATGACTCTCTAGCCAATTTGCCACCCACCGGACTGTGTAATCATCCAAGTCACAGCCTCTTAATTTGTTCACCAGTATGGGGTGGGATACCGCACCGAAGGCCTTCCTGAAGTCTAAGTAAACGATGTCTACCCTTACTCCTGCGTCCAGGTGTTTTGTAACCTGGTCATAAAAAGAGACTAAATTAGTCAGGCATGATCTACCTGCTATGAACCCGTGCTGGTTTCCCCTCAGCGTAATTTTTCCTGCTGGGCTCTCACATATATGAGCCTTAATAATCTTTTCAAAGACTTTGCCAAGGACAGAGGTGAGACTGACTGGCCTATAGTTGCCTGGATCCTCCTTCCTCCCCTTCTTGAGAATAGGGACCACATTGGCTCTTTTCCAGTCCTCCGGGACCTGGCCTGTGCACTCTACAATAGTGTGTGACCTGGTCTATAAAGTATATAAAGTATTGTCTACTACAATAGTGACCATTAGGGCTGTGCAAAATTTGGGCAGCCATTTCATTTTGGAGGTGTTTCGGCCCGTTTCAGTGCCCAAAATACCGAATCTAAAACAAAACGGAAGGCTCTGAAACTAAACGAAACCATCCAAAATGTTTTGGAAATGTTTCAGATGTTTCGGAGGTGTCCCCTGGGAATAATCCAGCCGGCCCTTCTTTTAAGGTGCTGGGGGGCGGGGGCCAGAGGGAGGAGGAGCCCAGCCAGGGCAGCCATGGGGGCTTCTCCCGTGGCACCCCCCGCCGGGGCAGAGGCAGGCACAGCCAGAGGAGCTGTGGGAGAACATGCCACCACCCAGCTGTGCCTGCCTCTCCCCAGCCAAACTGAATCTCTGAGTTGGTGCCAAAACTCTGAAACAGGTTCGGCCAATTTGAAACGGAACAATGAGCTGAAACACCAAAACAAATCACTGTCCTCTGAAACGGCCGAATCCAAAACCGAAACAAAACACAGAAGTTTCACACAGCCCTAGTGGCCATTCATTTTAAAAAGGGAGATATACCAGAATGAGGAAGCTAGTTAAATGGAAGTTAAAAGGGGCCCCTAAGGAGGTGAAGAACTTGCAAGCAGCATGGGAACTGCTTAAGAACACCATATTGGATTAACAGAGAAAATGTGTACCGCAAATGAAAAAAAATATGGAAAGTAGACCAAAAGAAAGCCATCATGGTTTAATGGCAGAGTTGCAGAGTCAATCAATAGAAAGAAAAAGCATCTTTTAAAAGGTGGAAAACAAATCCTAATGTGGAAAACAAGAAAGAGCAGAAATTCTGGCAAATCAAATGTAAAACCATAAGACAAACTAAGAAAGAAGCTGAGGAGAAACTTGCTAGAGACCTAAAAGGTTACAATAAAAAAATCTTTAAGTATATTAGAAGCCAAAGGCCTGCCAGGGAGTCAGCTGGACCTTTGTATGAACAGGGTCTAAAAGGGGTGCTAAAGGATAACAGGGCCATTGCCAAGAAACTAAATGCATTCTTTGCATCTGTCTTTACTGTGGGAGACTTTAGGGAGATTCCCTCTCCAGATCCACTCCTCTCTAAAGACAAGTTGTTGGAGCTGATTCAAATTGAGATTTCAATAGATGAGGTCATAGAGGAAACTGATAAACTAAACAGTAGCACATCACCAGGACCTGATGGCATTCACTTTAGGGTCCTGAAGGAGCTCAGACAAGAAATTGCAGAACTTCTAACTGTAATCTGCAACCTATCACTAAAAACAGCTTTGGTGCCAAAGGACTGGAGGACTGCAAATGTAACTCCCATATTTTAAAAAGGCTCTAGAGAGGACCCATGGAACTGCAGGCTGGTGAGCTTAACTTCTGTTCCTGGAAAACTTATAGAAACAATAATAAGAAAAAGAACTGTTCAACATGTGGATGAACAAGACTTGCTGGGAGGAGTCAGCATGGTTTTGTCAAAGAGAAATCATGCCTTGCCCAGTTATTTGAGGGTGTCAATAAGCAGGTGGTCAGGGTGATCCAAATGACATACTGTATCTGAACTTCCAAGAAAAGCTTTTGACAAAGTCCCCCTTCAGAACATCTTAAGGAAGTTAGGTAGTCACAGGATTACAGGGAAGGTCTATTTCTGGATTAGAAATTAGTTTAAAAATAGAAAACAAGGGGTGAATATAAATGGTCAGTTTTCAGCATGGAAAGATGTAAATAGTGGGATCCCCCAGGGATCTGTGTTGGGACTAGTATGGTCTAACATATTCATAAATGATGTGGAAAAGGGGGTGGGTACTGAAGAGGCCAAATTTGCAGATGACGAAAAATTATTCAAAGTGGTAAAGATTAAGGCAGACTGAGAGGAACTACAGGATCTGACACTATTGAGTGAATGGGAAACTAAATGGCAGTGACATTCAGTGTAGGTAAGTGTAAAGTGATGAGCATGGGAAAAATAACCCAAACTATACCTACACTATGATGGGTTCTACATTAGCTGTTACAACGCAGGGAAGAGATCTGGAGTCATTGCAGAGAGTTTGCTAAAAATACCAGCTCAGCTGTCAAAAAAGGCAAACAAAATGTAAGAAATTATTAAGAAGGGAATTGTAAACTAAACAAAAAGCATTATTATGCCCATTTATAAATCCATGGTGCATCTACACCTTAAGCACTGTGCCCGGTTTTGGCCCCCACACTTCAAAAAGGATACAGAAAAACTAGAGATGGTATCAACAACGGCCACAGGGATCATTACTGGTAGAGAGGGGCTTCCATATGAGGGAAGACCAGAAAGGCTAGGCCTATTCAGTTGAGGGAGGACATGATAAGGGTTTACAAATATAGTAAAGAGAAAGTAAATGGGAATTTATTATTTACTATCTCTCACAACAGAAGAACTATGGGTCATAAAGGGAGCTAGTAGGTAGTAAGTTTAAAAGTAATGAAGGGAAGTTCTTTTTTCACACAGCTTGTAAAGTATGGAACTCATTGCCACAAGATATTGTGGAAGTTCACAGTTTAACTAGATTTAAAAAGGGATTGGACAAATTACTGGAAGAAAGGTACATCTGTAGCTATTGAGCATGGGAATTAGGGGTACAACCTCTGAATCAAAATTTCCTAGACTTTAAGTGCTGGAGGCTGCAAGTGAGAGAGAAAGACTAGGAAAACCCCAGTCATATCCTGTTCATGCTCCCTTTCAGCATCCACTCTCTACCAGTGTGTGAAATAGGATATTGGGCAAGAAGGACCTATTATCTGACCTAGTAAAAGACAATTGTTATGTTCTTGTGTTCAGTCACGCACCTTTACTCACCTATCACCTAATTTCTTTGACGAGCTTCTCAGTCTTATGTTGCGCACATTTGCACATATGCATTATTAGAGAGAAGTAAAATAGCATCAAGAGCCAAAAAAGAGTATAAAACCAAATAACCTCCTCAGAGTATTAAAAAGCTACTGATAGATTTCAGACCACCCTCAATCGACTCAAGTATTTTTCTTACCAATTAATTCTGCTACTATGCTTTGGAAAATCTGACAAAACATCAATAATTAGATGCCAGCCACTACCACTGAAAGCTGTGTGAAACTTGGCGATTTCACCTTTCAGGAGTGTAGACAAATATTTTGTTTGGTATTAATCCACAAGCATTCCCTCCCCTACCAGTTTTAGTATAAGCTTTGGATTTGAATAATTCCAAACAGGCAAAGGAAAATTAAGTCAATATCTCTACATTTTACATTCTTTCCCATAATGACCACACAAAACTGCTAATTTTGCGCAAAAGTTATGTAAACCTTAAGTAATCTATCCTGGCCTGAGTCCGATGTTCAATTTTGGAATGAAACCAAGCAAGCCTTGTATAGTTAGTATAGACGAACACCTATCTAGCCACAAAAAAACAAGGTGCACAGAGTCAGTGTTGCTAGCTGTTTTTATCACCATCTCTACTCTTATTTTACATTTTGTGAAGTCCTACAAGAATGTATATTTATAGTGCTATATAAAAGCCCAATATGAATAATACTAATTGCTTTTGTTTTAAATCCTGCCAAGATTTTATATCATTTTAGCTGCCTGTTCTGCTTCCATCCACTACTAAATATCCTGGGATTCCAGTTCATTATGACACACCATTGCTTCTGTGGGCCCAATTCTGATCTCATGCTCGTGTAAATCAGAAGTAACTTAAGGGAAGTTGCCCCAGGTATCACTTAAGAATCCAGTGTCCCTAGAGCACAAAAAACCAACCAAAACACCGAAATGTTGAGTTGTATTAGCATTTCAACTGCAAACATATTCATTTTGTAATTTTATGAAATAAAATTTTAAAAAGAAGAAAGTCACTCTTTGAATCCATACAACTAGGTATTATGAGGAGGGAGGAGATAGGAGGATGAATGGGGTAAAAGAAAGATGAGGAGATGGCAAAGACATTGGGTTAAGATATGGAACAGGTAGAAAATGCAGATGTGAAAGAGGATGTGAAAGTGGAAGGAGGAAAAAGGATCAGATGATTATAAATGGAACTACAGAAGGAAATGGGGATACTGAGGATAGGAAGATGGGGAGGACAAGAGGGATGAGAAGGAAGTGGGAAAAGAAGACATTCCAAACAGATGAGACTTGGAAGGAGTAGGACTGGAACTGGGTAACAGAACATACATAAAGTTGGGTAAAGCTAGAGAAAGTAATGAGTAGGAAAAAGACAGGGATAGGAGTGTTCAGAAGCTGTGGATGGGATTTGGTACAGGCATGTCACATCATATGCGCATTTAACTTGTACAAATTCAACTATACGCAGGTGGGAAGGTGGGGCGGGGCTTGAGTCTGCACGCGGCGCTGCCGCTTACCTGGAGGCCCGGCCACCACCACACTGCCAGCGGTGACCTG
>NW_005842564.1:260150-262790 GCF_000455745.1 Alligator sinensis | reverse complement strand
CCGCCCCCCCCCCCCCCCCCCCGGCGCTGCGCCCCCGCCGCCGGCCGCACAGCTCTAAGCACGGCTCCGCAGTGGCGGCAGGAAGTTTTGGAGGCAGAGGTAGTCACTGCTGGCACGGTAATATGCGATTTCACTATGCGTGATTTTCGCCTTACACGCGGCCTTCAGAATGTAACCCCCGCGTAGGATGCGGGATGCCTGTATTAGGAATGAGTGTAGCATGAGAGGCTTGGAAGGCAGGAACTGGGAGGGAAGGGTTAGGTAAGAAAAGGTTGTAGGAAATGGGATGAGACTGGGAAGAAGGACCAGATGATCATGAGACTAGAAAGGAGGAGAGAGAGATTCTGCTTGAAGGGAGCGTCCGCCTTACCAATCCACCACAAGTACTGAAAGATGCAAAGGAACCAGGGTAGTGAAGCACAGCACCACTGTAGTAACAGGCTCTCTCAGGCTGAGATTGCGCAGCACCTGGAGGACTTTTCCCCTCACCCCTGAGACGCTCCTCTACTGCAAAGCCAGGGGCCAGGAAGCGGCTGTCCCTCTTGAGCAGCAGGTAGAACTCCCGGGCAAAGGCTGGGATTCTCAGCAACACCTCATCCCCATCCTCTGAAGGAGGAGGTGGAGGTGGGGAAGGTGGTGGGGGTAGCTGAGAAATAGCACCAGATCCTTGAGGAAGTGGAGACCAGTGATAGAACTCCTGAGACTCATACTCATCTTCTGTGTCCTCCTCCTCCGCTGCCTCTCCAGCTGGCTGTGGCTGTCTGTCTACTGAAGAGGAGACTGAACGGACCTCACGGGAGCTGCCTGCTACTGGACTAGTGGTGGTGGGAGCATTGCTCGTGCTGCTTTTATTCCCACAGTTGGGATCAGTACTGCAGCTGCCTCCTCCACCACTGCCTCCAGCCGGTTCCTGCTGGCCCCTGCTCCACAGTGCTGGGAAGACAATCTCCCATTCCTCAGAGTCTCCTGAAGCATGCAGACCTGTGGGAAGGCCAGGCTGTGATTAAACAATATAGGCAAGGGCACATCTACACAACCTCACAAAAATCACAGTATAGGCCACCACTTGGTGGCATTGGTCAGACTTGGTGGCATTGACAGCCAGTGCTCCCCACTGCCAAACCCATCATACAAAACATACCAAATTTCCATTCCCCTCCCTATACGGTGTGACATGTAGTCAGTCACTAGGTTTTTCTATGTGCTGTTGAGGAATCCCAGACAGGGTGCCGTTCTTGGTAAGCACTGGAGACACAGCTTCCATGCAGCTCAGTTTCTAGCTTTGTGTATATCCCTATCTGTCATCATACTTGTTTCTTTAGTAAATACCTCCTATTAAACACCGTGCTCCGAGCAAAACAAAAAAAAAAACATTTACGCAAAAACATGACAAAACTTTTTCAAAGACATTTCATTCGGGAGCTGGTCATAAAAACTGGTTGACATTGCAGTGAAAAAAAATGGACAAAATTCATGAAAATGGTGTTGCCATCAGCCCTTTTTAAGACCGCCTGTGCTATCATAGCATACATATTATTACAATGCTGCTAAACACACATGTCCCTGAACCACACGTGCGCATGTGCACACACACCAAAACAAAACCTCTATCAAGATCACATTCAGAGCATATTCATGCAAAGTATGTGTGTGTATAATGTAGAAGCTGTCATATGTTTCCCAAAGTACTTTACGGACATTTCTAGTCAAGCTGGAGGTGGGTCCACAAGTGGGTAATGTACATACAAATCATAAAGAGATGGTTATTCACAACTAGTGGACAGCCACACAACACGGCTATGTCATTCAGAAATAGGAAAATACAGGATACAGGCATAAACACAGAAGGAACGGGATGTAATACAAGAAGCACTGCACAGCTGAGAATCACTCCTTGTCTATTTTATACCTGCTTGATCCATCTGTGAGCAGATGTAGGGGCTAGCAGCATAGTAAGGCTAGTGTGAGCAGAGGAGAGAAAGCACCAAGGATATGCTGGACCACTGATTTCCCTCCCCGCCCACCCTTGTAATGAGGGGAAATGCAGACATGAGAGAAAGATAAATTTACCTGAAATGATTCCACTTGACAGGAAACACAGCTGATAAAAAATGCAGCAAACGTGACTCAGTCGCATCCCGGTTTTCTTCTCCATCCACTTCACTGGCCCAAAACCCACGCGGAGGGGGAGCAGGCGACTTGGCAGGGCTGTGTGGCTCCGGTCCTGGTTCTTAATGAGCTGCTGCTGCTGTTCCCAGTCCTAAATGGCTGGTGCACTGAATTGCACAAGGTCTTTGGAGGGCGGCGTGTGGCTCAGCTGCCTCTTCCCGGGGTGTGGGTCCGAGGTTGTGGGAGGCGGGGAGGGGAGGGGAGCGGAGCGGCAGGAAAGTTTGGAGCAGCTCCCTGCCGGGTGGCAGGAGGAGTCTGCTTTACAGGGGGGCCGGAGCCCCGCGGAGCAAAACCACCTCCGAGGAATGGGCAGAGCAAATGCCGTGTCCTAGAGGGGAGAGAGGGAGCAGCAGAAGCAGGAGCAGAGGCTGCCTGGAGAGCGCAGAGTGGGAGGGAGGGAGGAGGGAGGAAGCTATAGTATCTGTGCGCCCAGAGCGCGTGTAACAGTCCAGGCGCAGCAGCCGGGGCAGC
>NW_005842564.1:236412-260056 GCF_000455745.1 Alligator sinensis | reverse complement strand
GGCAGGTAGAGCGCGGCCTCCGCCGCCCCCCGCTCCCAGGGACGGGCCGGGGGCTGCGGACAATGCTGCAAAGCATTTCTTTCTTTCTTTCCTTTTTTTTTTCCCCCAAACTTTGGTTTGAGTTTCGATTTTGAAGGCGAAGAGCGGGAAGATCCTGGAAGGAGGCAGGGCGCGCTCCTGAGTTTCCACATGCAGCGTGTTGGCCGGGCCGGACACACGCACACACACACACACACTCTCTGTCCTCACTGTTGAACCATTCTCAGTGCGCTCTCTCTCTCTCGCGCTCTCTCTGTGTGTCACACACACACACACACACTTCCCTCACTGTTGAATCCATCTCTCCCTCTCACACACACACACACTCATCTCAGTGCTCTCTCTCTCACACACACACACACTTTCCTCACAGTTGAACCCTTCTCAGTGCTGTCTGTCTCTCTCACACACACACACCCTCACACACCCCAGAGCCTAATACCCAACAGACACTCCACACACATGGCCCACACACAACTCAATAGGCACAGCCCACAGTGCAACCTACACGCACACAGTCCCGAGACATGCTCTGTGACGGTCTCTCAATCCCACATAGACATCACCATATATCCTGTATACCCCCTCACCTTGTAGCACACCCACAATTCAACCTACACCCCCACAGTCCCTAGGCACACTCTAGACACCACCATATGCCCTGTAAATCCCTGTATATCACCCACAATTCAGCCCACACCCACACAGCCCCTAGGCACATTCCATGACAGCCTCTCAATACCTTAGACACCACCATATAATCTATATCCTCCACCTTGCTTTGTAGCACACCCACAATTCAACCTATACGCATACAGTCTCTGTGACAGTCCCTTACAGTACCTTACAGACACCACCATATATACTCTATATATCCCCTCATCTTGTAGCACACCTCCAATTCAGCCTATACCCACATAGCCTCAAATTACACAACGATGTTATAAGCAAATGCAGCTTACATAATCTTGCTCAGAACATAACACTTGACTTACTATCCATGGAATAAAACGTGTATGCCATACCTAACATTCCCAGTACCATGCATACGCTAAATATTATCCACACAAACTCTACACACAAACATTGTCAAAGGAAATCTTACACTACACCCTAACCAAGGTAACACACAAACACACGAGTATATACTAACTAGAATACCTGAAAAGGCTGTACTGTATATCTTTTGTTCCCACATACAAAACATGTTTAAAAAGGCTTTACTTCAAATTCAAGTTACTCTGAAGATTAACCATATCTGCCTGTTTTTCTGTAATTTGATTCCAAATTCCCTTTTTGCCCCCACTACACAGCTCTCCATGGAAACCCAACACTTCCCACCCCAATCTGTCAGCAGAGGAATGATTAAATGAGAAGCCAAGTGATATGGTAAAACAAATATAAAAAAGCACTTTAAACTCCCAAAACAACAGGTAAACACGTCCAATTATGTAGCCAATATCTCATCATAACCTTCACTGTTTTACCTATGGTTGCTGATGTCAAAGGTGATTGTTATGCCTTTAAGGAAAAGCGCAGTAGTCTATTTTTTTAGAAGAAAGACATTTGGTCAGTAAGAGAAAACTAAAAAGTTGCAAGATTTTCTCCTAAAGGTTAAGGAGATGTTAAAATGAAAAGCAAAACCTAAAAAAAATAAAAAAATAAAAAAAAAGCACATGTTTAGGCTCCAAATAAAAAACATGTTTAGATGCCACAGAAGCCAAACAACTAGGGGTCTGATCTCTGCTCTGTGTCTTCAATAGCTGCATAAACGTTACACAGCCAGGGTGTGTATTCTCAACCACCTCCAAACAATATTCTTGACTAGTTATTTGGTTTTATGGAAAAAATTACTACATAGTGATGCTTTGCTGGAAATTAATTGAGCCAACTTTCAAACTAAGCAAAAATCAGGGAGGGTTAGTAAAAACAGGATGACAGATTTACAGTTAAAAGCTTAACATAAGAGTTTTACAGTGAGTGCAAACTAGTATTCATTTGGTAATTAAATTTAGAATGAATGCTTGCAATAAAGCTTGAATACTTGAGTAAATAATATTATATGTTTTAATTTACATGGAATTATTTAATAGGCCCAATCATGCAAACCTTTCACAGGCAAAACTCCTTGTGCAGCCTCTCTAAGTAAAGCCTGGGAGATGGGGTTCACAAACTACAATATAAACCCTAAGTTCTGATTTTGATTGAAATTTTAGATATGAATGAACAATAAGAAAACATACTAAAATTGGAACAATTATGCATGGTATAATACACAGAGCTTACTATGCAAGACTGAAGATATACATTTAATTGACAATCAGCAAAAACTTGGAAAAAACAAACAATGTGGGGGGTTTTCCTATTTCTTTAAACTGGAAAATGTCATACCAATGTTTATATTTTCCCATATTAAATTCATACCTTTGGACCAAATCCTATTTGTCTTACTCATCTGCAGATCTCAATGAAGCCAAGATGAATACTTCTGTGAGTAAGGTAAGTAGAATTTGACTCTTTAAGCACAAGCTGCAGGAGGTAGTAGGGCTGTAAGAGAACAATGAGGAGAGGCTTTAAGATGCTTGACTTTATTACAAACAAAAGAGAAATGTTTGAAACAGTTCTACAAATATGTAAACAAAGCTAAAAAAACAGTATTTGTAGCTGCAACATATTTTCTTAGCTCCTTTTATGTTTCATTTGTATTTTTTTAATAGTCAAAATAAAACTATAAGGGAAGTTCTTTACATTTGACTTCAGGGAAAGTGCACTGTAAAACAGAGCCCCTACTGGTGTTCATTAGTTTTAACAGAGTCTGGTCAGAGGTTAATACTAGTACGACAGTATTGTAGCCCACCGCATGCTAACTGTTGTGGCTGTGACAGTGATACAAAAAAAAAGTCTATCTGCAAAAAGAATAAGAATTGAAAGAACAAAACAATGGTTTCAAACTCTGATTTTGTAACACAAATGAGATTGTATCCACATGTGCTGTACAAAGAATTTTCCCTTTAATAATCCATAGGACTAGCAAAATTCTGTCTCAGAGTATCTGTTTTGCAACCTACATTGGCTCATATTATGATTATTTAAAAACCCTTTCTTCACATTGCTGGATATAATTTACTATGTATTTATAAAATTAGGATACATAATATATTTGAAAGAAGTCAGAAATTTGTTGAAGGAAATAAAGTTTGTATCATTTTGAGCATCTATTTTCTATTGTTCAGTCCCTGTGTCAAAATTATAATCACTAAGAAGAAAAAGTTAAATTAATTCCTGTTCTTAATTTCAATACAGGTATAACTCATTTTTGTTTTTAAAGGGGGACGGGGGGTCAGATCCATTCCACCCCATGAAAAATAAAAAATGGGAAATTCTATATATATGTACAAGTTCCTCAGCTGGTGTAAATCAATTTACAGAAATGAACAAAGCATCAGAAGATTTGTCCCATCTGAGAATCTTGCTTCATGAGTTTATATTTGAGTATAACCTAGATATTTTGAAGGTTTATATTCTTCCCCTTACCCACCTCCCCTCCCCCAAAGC
This sequence comes from Alligator sinensis, assembly GCF_000455745.1. Classification (NCBI taxonomy): domain Eukaryota; kingdom Metazoa; phylum Chordata; order Crocodylia; family Alligatoridae; genus Alligator; species Alligator sinensis. Next base: position 256,462 of record NW_005842564.1, on the reverse strand, counting down.
TACAAAGATGTGAACTAGCCTGTGGTACGTTTTACCACAGCAAACAGCTGCACAGGACCACTGAGAAACTCCAGTTGTTTGCCACTTCTTCCATCACCTCTGCAGGACAGCTGATGATCTCCAGCTGATTAGAGAAGTAGTGTCCTTTGAAGTAAAAGCTGCAGCAAAGAGCTGAGGGATTAATCTTAAACCTGTTGCAAAATAAGTGGGTCGTGAACCACGCTGATAAAAATTATCTGGGTTCTACTGTACCATGTTTCTGAGGACTAATTATTTTGGAATTAATAGGGCAAAATTTCCCATAGTGTGACCTGAAGTTGAGGACTGCTATTTTCATGGTTGTCTCAGAGTCACTGGAGACATCCCCTAGATCTCAAAACATGAGCAGAAGACTCAAAAGATTTTGCCTATTGACCTTAAGAACCCCTAAGCAGTATAATTATAGCTAAATCTATGCTACCAGTCACTTCCTATTTTTTCTGAGTGATATCCTACTAGGTGGGTCCATCTACATGAGATGCTAACTGCACACTAGCCAAATAATACTGCGCAGTAGTGCGTCACAGCATCAACAGTGCTAATACACTACAGCGCAGTATTATTAGGCTACTATGCAGTAGCATCACTTAAAAGGCATTCGCTGAAGCTACTGCACAGTAACTCTGGTTACTGAGTATTTATTTAGTACTTGATTATACAAGTACTAAATAAATGTGCAGTAACCACTGCACAGTAGCATCTCACATAGATGTGCCCACTGGTGAGCATCATCTTCCCTTTAACCATGAGTAAATGAACGATGTAATTAATAGCTGTTTTTAGGAAGCTGTTTTTTATCCTTAACCAATTATTTTGGGGGGGGGAGGGGGACTTATTTTCAAAACTATAAAAGTTTTAGCAAGCGTGTTTACAAAAAGGAATTGTATTTTATACATCAAATCCATTTCTAGAATCTACCTTAAATAATTATTCAAATTCTGATTAAAAATCTTCAAGGATTTCCACAGTGGTTTAGTTGTTATTTTTCTGAGTGTAAGCCTTAAAGGCTCTGCCTGCCTTAACTTTGGGGACATTTGTTTCAAATTTTTACAATTTAATGAAAATGTACTGGATCAACAGAAGTAACTGTGCTAGTCTGAATGGTGTTTACTACACTAATGCCACATATCATATGACTATTAAGATTAGAAACAGAAATGCCTTGCAAATGTTATCTCAGTTATAAATAAACTTCGAAGCTAAATGCAAGCTGAAGTACCCTACTTTAAAGCATAGGTAAATGTGAACGGATGTGCCATTTCTTGATATTTTCAGATGTGAAGTCAACATTTTAGAAAAAGTTGTGTTCTGTTTCCATTGAGCTAATCAGTTAACTTCATTGCCTGTTAACTCGTGGACTCTGAATGTTTAGTCTGTAATTCTATAACATTATTTACATGCTCAAAAATGAAGGGTTTATTTAAAATGTATGCATTTAAGACTCCTTCAAAAGACTTTTCTTTTGTGAAACTTACTTTAGAGCAAATCTCACAGTTCTATCTAAACTTAGTAATATAATCATGATAACCCCTATAGTAAGATATGTGTCAAACTACTGTGAACTTAATGTTGCATGCTCAGTGTTCACACTTCTAGTTTAAAGTTCCAACACAGTAAATATGCAGAGTTAAACTCACAGTAGCCTGATGCTTATATCTTTCTCCACAGGTTCTCATGATTGTACTACTGAGTTAAGATAATGCAGTGAGATTTACTCTTAGTATATCATAGTCATTAACTGGTGAGCTGTCTCAAAAAAACCACACTGTGAAGTTAATCTAGATCTTTGTGGGTGGTAGAGAGAAGTAAAAATACACTTACAATGCTCTATTTATATAGAGTGTTTGGCACCGCCATCACTTAATGGGCATGCACTTTTATGGGCAGTTCTATTTTTTTCGTTTAGTGTTCCATTTTTTTTACAAGAGTGTGAATACTTGGGGATAACAATTTGACAAAAAGCAATCTTCCCAGTGAAAGGCATAAAGGTATCCTATGTAAATTGTAGCGTATAAGTTCAGATGGTAAGACTCCCTCCACAAATCTCAGTTCACAATAACAATATGAGATTCTAAGGGCTCTCACAAAAAGAACTGTACTTCAAATTTTGTTACTCAGAGCTTGTTCCCCCATGCACAAGCATCACCCATCTAATTTGAAGGATCAACCTTACCATTTAACAAATGAATATCTTCCTCCTTTGAAACATCAGGGGTGCCTTATAAAGAATGAGTCCAAACTTGAGACACTCAGACATCACACAAAAAAACAAAAGTCACCTATTTGAGAAGATGCTTCCTAAATGAAAGAGGCCTAAACCTCAAAGAACTCTATTCCTGCTTTAATATAACCTCTCAAGAAAAGAAATTAAACCACAGGAGACCAGAAAAGCCTCAACAAAAATGCTCAGCACCGTCAAAGATTATTGTTCCCTTCATAGGCGTTTTCCCATTCCTATGCTTTCCTATTCAACTGAGATGGAATAAAAAAAACTGTCCTTAGTTTTTTGTTTGTTTTTTTCCATTGAATCCTTTCTCCTTCATCAAGGGTCTGAGTTTCCTGTTAACTTTACATAATTGAAATTTAAGGGAAAAATGTATTAGTGTAACTTTGTTATGCTCTTAATGGTATAAGCAGACAAAAAAAAGAATACCATGATGAACTACTTTTCTTGAACAAAAGGAAGAGAAAGGACTGCTTAATTTTACTTCACATATGTTTCTGAAAATACTAAGAAAAAAAAGAAAAGAAAACTAACAAACCTCAAAAAACTGTATCTAAAAATGCAATTATTGCTGATTAAGCAAAAAAACCAAACGACAAACAGAAGTCACTTAAAAGAGGTCTAGAGTTTGGAAACTTTGTTTCTAGTTAGAAATTTTTATAACCACCCTTTGTTTTTTTTCTAACTGAGTTGCCTTGATTATAAAGCAATATACAGAAGTTTAGTAAATTAGGAAGAGAACAGTGAATGCATGAACAGATAAAAATAATCATTATGAAGACAATAACCAACATTAATCTATTCTCTACTGATTCTTGTCCTGTCTAATTTCCTATTAAATGAAATGTAAATGAGAGTTCTCTTTAGTTTTGCTTTTTTCACTTAGTAAAGTGGATCCTGGCTGTTTTTGATACATGAATTTACTCAAAAACAACATACTACCATGTAAGCAGGGGTTTAGGTTGTAGCCGTGTTGGTCTAAGGATATAGGCAGACAAGGTTCCTTGGGTGAATTTGATATCTTTTATTAGACCAACCCAAATGGTTGGAGAATAGTTATTAAGCAAGCTTTCGGGTTCAAAAACCCTTTGTCAGGCTAAGGAAGCTGCAGCAGTTGCTGCGTGCTCTTCCTGGAAGAGCACGCATACATTTTCAATATCACCGCCACCACAAAATGATTGTTTCTCAATTTCCCATTCCATTCTCATTGTGCTACTTAGCTAGCTGAGAATTCTCCTAGTGTGGGGGAAATTTACAGGCATAAATCTAGTGGTTCTAGCTCCTATGCTAATCTTCCCAGTGCTTAAAGGACATGTTGGGAGATGGAGGGAATCTAATGGTCTCAAAAGTGGGTAGGTGGCAGGATGGAACATTGCTTCCCATCAGTATATCCTGGTAGGGACCATAGCCAGTCATTGTCTATCTAAACTCTTTCTAATTGCTCCAATTTATGTCAGGGACACATCTTACAGAACACAAGACAAATTTGGCCAGGACTGTAAACACATGGGATCACGTTAAAAAATCAACAGTGTTCCTAGCCAAAGTGGGATTGGATTAATCAAACAAATTAGATTATCACTGAATAGTACATAGATATATGTGCTGTGTATAAACCTGTGATTTTGAGATGTATGGTTAATCCCAAACTAGCCAGACAGCTAAGCTTCTTCACAATTTATTCTAATTTTACTCGGGAATTAAAATGAGAGTCATGTAAAAAATTATGCAAGACATTAAAAATATCTCTGCCTGAGTTACAAGTAACAGTTTGGACATTTGAGCAGTACAATGATAAGGTTTCCATTGCCAATTACAGCACCTAAATACATGGCACTTTGACAGGAAAATCAGTATAGCTGGAGAGCACGTAAGAAATTAAAAATGTAGGGCATAGGAAGGTTACACAAGGAAAAAAAGATGAAAAAGAACATAGCTGAATCTTCAAGAATATGAAAACATGACTAACCATCATTCCTGTAGACATATTGAGTGATAAATTCTGTATATCATTGTAGACATTACTATTTTTATGATTACTACTCAATTTCTATTCATTTTGATTTAGCAAATATATAAAGACCATGACCGACTTCAACTGCATGGCGAAACAAGAATAAGCAGGAGGCATTTAAGGCAGGCCAGGAAATCTAAGGGAAAACAAGGATAGAACAGGCAGGAAAAGGAAGAGAAAGGAAAACATTATCTGATCAATGGTATTAAAGAGCACAAATCAAATCAAAGAGGACAGTTTCATGCAGCTTTGTTCATTTCTTTGCTGTGCCATAAAATAAAATATGCTACAGATAAATAATATTTTCTTAAACATGGTGCTATTTCCATAGCCTTAGAACAAATATGTAATTCAGTAGCTGAATAAAGATAGATAGTAAGTTCAAGTCATTATTAATTTAAAGTACCTTGTGGATATCACATTTGCACTATCCCTCTGCCATAGTATTGAAAGATTTCACTATATTTCCTAGATAAAGAGAAAAAAAATTATAGAAATGATTTGTATTTTTCTAAAGCATTTATTCATAAGAAAAGTTGCATGAAAGGCTGCAGAACAAGCTGTCTTGCTTTTTCAGTCCCTGTAACTGGGAAATCCATTAAGACCACATGAGTTGTCAAAGCATACAGTATGTTACATACTATATGCATACTGTCCGTAGACACTCACTTTTGAAGGCAAGCCAATGGCAAACAGTGGCACCAGGAGCCCAACTAAAATACAGAGGAATCAAAGTGACAGAACATAAAATACAGGTTGCACAACAGCCATGTAAAATCGGCAAATGGTCAAGGGCACTTGACTAAATGGTTTTTGAGTTGCTCTCTAGTGACCTTTTCACATGAGGTAATATGGAAAAAAGCATATATTGGTTTTGTGTGAGATGCTCTTAGTTTTGCTTCCGACTGTCTATCCCCAGGTTGTGTTGGGATAAATAAGAATAAGTCTTTCATTTCATTTTAAGTGAAGTCAGGCAAAGGAAAGAAGCAGATTGACAGGTTGTACTACAATCACTGTGATTCAAAGTTAGGAAATGTTACATGGTGCTAACAGGCATTTATTGAACTGGATAAATCAGTTAACATTAGCAAAGTATTCTGAGGATTAAGAGTGCTGCATAATGGCAAAGTATCATTATTATTACCCCAAACCTGTGTGTTTTCCTTGAAGGAACATAAGATTAAGGGATACTATCATATATTCTTTGGGTAGCTTTCATCTTAAAATGCACCTCTTTAAGACTGTAGTTTCTGCTGACTTTTGTTATTTTTTCCAAATTTTTTTATATATAGGCATCTGAAATGAGACACAGTACAAACATGCAAACAAACATACCCATCCCATAAACAAAAGAAAGATTCTCTCCACATTTTTTCTTATTTTGTTAAACTCCATGATGAAAATTGGGTGTCTGCTAGTGGTAATTCCTTTTCTGCTGCCATGAGAGTTCTTGGTTTTACCTCTATCAAGTATACAAAAATAGGGAACAGTAAAGTCTGTCAGTATAAGGTACTCTGTGATCAAATTGAGGAAAATACATTTCTGTTTATATAAAACTAAACATTAATGGAAAATCAGTGGAAAGTAAGTTACTAGATAATACAAAGTTAGTGTACAAAGGTGAAGGCAAACAGAGTCTCCCAAGAAATAGGAATGTCTTGAGAATTGATTAACTCATGTACTTACTTTAAAAAGTATTTGATAAAATAGAATATTGCTAGAAAGATATTCTGCCAAACAAGATGGAAGAATACCACTACATGTTGAAGAAATGAAGGAATCTCAATTTGCACACAAAAATCTCAGGACCAGTGAGATATCCCAATGAATATGTATTCTCAGAGATGGAAAGGCAATGAATAAGCAAGCATACAACTCAAACAATATTTTTTAAAAGCAGTAGAAGGGAGAAGGAAAAGAAAAACTCCTTCCTCAAAAGATGGCCCGACCAAGTCTTTCATCCTCAAAAAAAAAATGTTCTAATGTGTGATGAGGTGAAACTGGGTTTGGGGTTTAGTAATGAGTTCTTTGAAACAATGCCTACAGCATAGATTTTTTTTGAGATCACAGGGAGATAACATTGATTACAACCAATTTTGCCAGAAGCATAGTACTGCTTACATTTTTAAACAGCTTTTTAATATTTTCTTTGTAAAGTTTTCTCATTCAAGTCCAAGGCTTGCAACCAACCACATACACACATGCTTACTTTTACCAAAGTAGACCCAATGATCTATAATATTCTTGGACTCTTTTTTTTATATATTGAGCCTTTCTTTCTTTAAATGGAGAAATATGGCAGGCATCTACCTAAGATACTTACATGGTCCTCAATATCACAGCTTCTCACAAACTTCTGTATAGTCTCCCAACAGATTTGTGTGATAAGAAAGAATTCTTTCCATTTCAGGGATACAGAGCATAGGACACAGTGCCATTAAGTGATATACCTAGAGTTACACAGAAACCAGTGTCAGAACCCATCTCCATGCTTCCTCTTTAGATTTATTTTACTTGCAGCAGTTCTATAGTCATAGATAATAAGTTAATTCAAGTAATTCAATTCACAATAATATATACTCAGTCTCCTTTGAAACATATTGCTTATTTTCTTAAAAGCACCTGACACAGGTATCAAATTACAAGATATTTAGCAATAATGCCAAAGTCCTTAGTATTTTTTCCCCCCTCACCGAAGTCATTTGACATGAGTTTAACATTCATCAAAGGTGCTAAAATGGCAAACCTGGAGACTTGAAATCAAGTATCTTCAGAACAACAAAGTAAGGGTGCAAGCTTCCCCATGCTCTCATTACATTTTGCCCTGACCCTAACATGGAGGAATCATTTCCAGGAATGAGAGATGACCATGTACCCCACCAGGAAGGGTGCCCCATCCGTAAGCATGCCTGCTGAAATACTGATTATTGAATGCAGAACCATTAGGGCTGTGTGAAACTTCGGTCGCTGATTTGATTCTGTGGAGATTTGGCCTGATTCGGTGGCCAAATCTCTGAATCTGAATCGAATCAGGAGACCCTTTAATCTCTCTGAATCAAATCAGAACCCTTCAAAATGATTCAGAGAGATTCGGAAAGATTCGACAATTTGGACATAGACACAGCTTTAAATGTTTTTTCTACATACCTGAAAGTACCAGGTGAATCCTGAGATGGTGGGGCGGATGGAGCGTCCCACAGGAGCATGGCGGGGGCAGCAGACCCAGAAGTAGACCAAAAGCACTTCCGGTCCACTCCCCGGCAGACCTGGAAGTGGGCCCCAAGTACTTCTGGTCTACTTCCGAGTTCGCCACTGAGCACACGGCGGCTTCCCCCACACTCCTGTGGGATGCTCCATCCATCCCACCATCGCAGCATTCACAAGCCACGCCTGGTACCTTGAGGTATGTAGAAAAAACATTTAAAGCTATGTCCATGTCACTGATTCTCTGAATCAGCATCGAATCTTCAGATTCGGATTCAACCAAATCAAATCGGAGACAGTGATCCGAATCAACGAATCAAATCCCTGTTCTTGATTCAGGCCGAATCTGAATCTGAATCAAATAGGGCCCATTTTGCCCACCTCTACTAACCATAACACTCTTTGACAGATGTTATTGAGCAGCAATGAAATAGTTACAACTTTTGACCTTAATGAGTTAGGCTGAATCTACACATCAACTGGCAACTGTACATCATTGTACATCAAAATATATATTTTTGGCACCTGTACAATTGTACATCAAAATATATATTTCTTCATATATATTAAGAACAATGGAGTTGTATCTGCCGTGTACAGAGAAATACTTGGAGTCGCATTTTGCCCTATGAGGGCTTACCTGCATAAAAGAATTATGAGTTTTTATTTTCAAACTTTCCCCCTGATCATTTGGATGGTAATGATAAGATGCCCAGAGAAATGGCAGTTCTGCAAGAGAGGCCAGCTATCAGTAGAGGCCCTGGATCTATGCAATATATCCTGGCCCTTAATACCTTCCATGTTGTCTTTGAGTGCTAGAGTCCTTCAATGCATAAATGAACACAGCAGATCTTAGCAAACCATCCATACAGAGATTTCCACAGGTTTTAGAAATAAATAGAATTCATATAACAGAGCTTCCCTCTCACTCACTCGCCTGCCCAAATTTCCTACTTTGGGCTGTCCTTTATTTGCAGAACCAGCATAAGAGCATTTGCCTCTTACTGATAAGCACTACTGAGGTCTTTTGAAGTCTCACATCAGCAGAGACAAGAAAAGCATCTGTCATGCATTTCATGTGGTGCATGCCATAATAATGACACAATAGGACATAAACTCAATTAGATAGCTTTTTTTAGAATTGAGCCATGTGTAGCAAGCAAAGCTAGGCAGGATTAAAGCTGATCACTGGAGAACACTAGAAATGTGACTTGAGGTCTGACCTGTATTACAAATTATATTGTACATTAATCTTTTCTGGAACATTTTTATAGGTAGAGCAAAATATGTTTGTGTGTCCAATGTATGTTTTAATTTATTATTATTGTCTTCCCATTTGTTGGCTTCATGTCCATTTCTTCATTCTGTATGCACTTAGTTTTAAATATGTGGCAGTTATATATATTTTTATGTGATTCAGAAAATTGAGTTTGGCACATCAGTGTAACAGTGCAGCAGGGTGCCAGGGCCAGTTGCTGCACACTGGGGAAGTGATGACTTCTGTTTGCTGCTGCTGCCATGATCACAATCACAGAGTTGCTGCAAAAGACAGTTTCCCCTCATCCCCACTCATGTTGGTGCCCAGGGCAATTGCTCCTGTCACCCCACCTGAATTATGCTACTGGTTTGGTGCCTGTACAATGGTGTCACACCAGTGCTCTGACACTTAAAATGAATGATTAATGTCTAACTACAGAATACTATTTTACATGACTAGCACAGTAGGTTCACTGCACTCTGTCCTTGTATTTTTGTCCTCTTACATCACTTATTAACCAGCTCTAGTTATTTTCCCTAATGTGGGAAAGCTTCCATTCACCTCATGGAAATAAAGACAGCTTGTCTGAGAAATTTTCTTGATACCTGATGTGTGAAGAAGCCACCTAAGAGATTTTTTTAAACCTAACATGAAAAAAATATAAGACAAGACAGAACATTTATACTAGTGCAGGGATCCCTCAGCGTTGCTAGGTAAGCAGGCAATACAAAGAACTAATTTCAAAATTTTTCTATTCAGCATCTCCCAGTCACTCGGGTGAAAAATTCTTCTGCTCAGACAAACTGAAACTTTTTCCTGATGTAGATGTGTTCCAAATATAGCTAAAACTTAACTTATTTTCTATCCAGATAAAGATCTTTGTGGTTTATACGCTGTTATTCTACCTTGTTAGTTTTTCTCTTTAAAATATTTCAGTGCGTTTCATTTCCATTACTCTAGTACTCTCGGAACTACTGTGTTCTAGGTTCCACTTACATTCTCTTAAAAACACATGATAGATTTATACCTTATAAACTTGAGGGAAGAAATGAAATAGGACAGCAGTTTACTTCATCAGATGCTGTGGAGGCACTGCAGGAAACAGAGCTTCTAAATAGGAGGCAGCAATTAGTACACAAAGGGCAGGGAAAGGGGAGGAAGAAGATGGGGGACTGCTGAGAGAGGCAAGGTGGGTAGGACAGAGAAAAACAAAGCAGTTGAGGGACATAGATAGGGGTTATAAGAGCTAATTTAGGTAATGGGATAAAAATCCAGAGCCTTGGTTTAGACTGGTATAATCTTGGCCTAGCAATGGAATATCCAGGGAGATTAAAGTGTTCTGCCACAGGTTTGAGTGTCTTTCTGATATTGATCTCAAATCTGTGTTAATCCATTCTTACAAGTAAGAATCACCCCATCTGTCCAATTTAGACAGAAGAAGGAGTAAGCACCTGTATATAGCAATGGTACACAAGACATTGGTAGAGGTGCAGGTAGATGACCCTTGGATGTTATAGTCCATGTTGTTTGGTCCAGTGATTATGTGGTCTCTGTTGATAAGGGGGCACAGCTGGCATCTAGGTCCAGAGCAAGGTCTGATGCTGTGATGCGAACTGGAGTTAGGTATTCCTTTGTTTTCTAATCACTGTTTATATTTGGAGGCTCTGCTTTTTCAGTCCCTTTCCAGCATCAGATTAACTAAACTGCAGTTTATGAAAATTTATGCTGTACATTTCTGTTTTAGTTAGTCTTTAAGGTATAGCTCTCCCATGCCTTTTGACTTCAGACTAACATGGCTAACTACCTTGCTATTCTCTTAAAAAAACACTGTAAATAGAAACAAATTTGATCAGCTACTACCAGCCCACAATACCCTAATGAAAATACAACCATTAGGATACATTCACAACAAAGTCCCCACCAGCATCCCACTCTCATCGCCACCCAATCTCACTCATCTATTTCTAGGCAGAGAAGCAAAGACAGACAGTAAGACTTGAAGGTTAAGACAGTTGTTTTATCACAGGATGATAAAGCAGAGGTAGGTCCAAAAATATGGTGTCCTTGGAAAATATGCCTTGTCAACAATCCTCATTTTTTACACTAATGGAGATAAACGTCTTCTCTGACCATACCTGTAGCAATAATTTACTGTGGGAGAACTAGTATTATATATTGGTAGATCTCAGTCCATTCAGACCCATTTAGAGCTACGTCTCTGAATCAGAAGCTTAAATTCTACCTCAAATCAGTGGCTAGGCAGGCTCACAGATCTTAGACTGAATCTGTCAGTTAACAGGAATAATATGCGTATACAGCAAAACTTATACAGCATACCAGCTTGTACTGATATTTCACAGCTGAAACATTTTTAAGAAGTACCACTGAAATTATAATTTTTTTTCCTAGTTGACACGTTCATAGGTAACTCAGTTTCATATTCATCCTAGCTTGCCTGGTTCATGTTTATAGTCCCTCCTGTTCCCATATCCCGAAAAAAACTATATGTTTCATTATGGCAAGAGGGTCATATAAGTAGATTTGCTTAATTGCTGTTAGTTACGAATGAGGCAGAGGAAACGATACCAAAATAGGTGGGATTTGATTACAGGAAGTTAGGTAGAACTTGGTTAAATGGTGTCATTCAGACAAGCTTGTAAAATAGCATGATTATTAGGGCTGTGTGAAGCTTCAGGTGCTGATTCAATTCAGAGGAAATGTGGCCCGATTCAGTGGCCAAATCTCCAAATCCAAATTGAATCAGGAGACACATAAAAAGGTCTGAATTGATTCAAAGCTCTTTTCCAAATCGATTGAGAAAAGATTCAAGACCTTCAAAGATTCAGGCAGTCCTTGCTCACTGCTGCAGAGAGCTGGACCCAGACTCCATGCTGGTAAGTAGGTGGAGGGGGGGCTTCAGGAGAGGGGAAAGGACCATGGGGGGACCCCTGTCAGGCCCCATCCCCTTGCTGCTTCCCCAACCCCCTTGAGCGCCTGGACCCCCACCCACTCTCCCAGCCCATCAATGGCTGCCCCGCCCAGCCCCAGCTCCCCATTCTTTAAAAAAAAATTTTAAAGTCCTGGTCTCACAGGCTCCTGCCAGGTGGGGGGGCCAGCCCTGCTGCCCCCCACTGCCCCACGCTGTGTGGGAGGCTCTGTCACGAGCCCCCACACACTCTCCCAACTCCCGGCTCTTTAAAAAAAAAAAAAGACCCACTCACCAGCTGCTGCCAGCCAAGGGGGCATTCCCCACCATCCCCCCACTGTCCCACACTGTGTGGGGGGCTTGGTCAGGAGCCCCCATCCACCGCCTGCTCTCCCAGCCCTGCCTCCATGGCTGCCTTGCCCAGCCCAGCTCCCAGTTCTTTAAAAAAAAAAATGCCCCCACTTACTGGCTTCTGCAGTAGCCTCAGGGCTTCTGGGGGCTCGTGGCAGAGCCCACCACACAGCGTGGGGCAGTAGGGAGCAGCAGGGATTGCCCCCACACCTGGCAGCAGCCGGTGAGTGGGGGCTTTTTTTTTTAAAGAGCCGGGAGCATGGGCTGGGAGAGTGGGTAGGGACTTGTGACAGAGCCCCCCACACAGCACAGGGCAGTGGCGGGCAGCGGGGATCACCCCCCTGTCTGGCAGGAGCCAGTGAGTTTGGGGCTTTTTTTTTTTTTTTTTTTAAAGAGCGGGGAGCTGGGGCCAAGTGGTGGGGCTGGGAGAGCGGGTGGGGGATGGGGCCTGTCTGATTTGGAGTTTCAGCCAATTCAGCATTGGCCAAATCTCCAAATCAGGTTTGGCTGAATTGATTCGGGACTGTGATTCGAATCACTGAATCGAATCACTGTCCCCTGAATTGGCCGAATCTGAAGCAAATACTACCCACTTCACACAGGCCTAATGATTATAGGACAAAATTCTCCCTTTTTCACTGTACATTATTTATGGAAAATTCTTCAGTACTTAGAAGTACTGAAACCAGTTTCCAGAAGCATCATTGACATGCAAGGGTAGACAAGTATCATCTTGTCCATAGTTTGCTAACAATTCATAATTATTTTTGCTTTTTTTTTAATATTTTCCCATTTAGATATGTTAAACTATGGATATCTTCTGAAAATAATTGTGGGTACCAAATACAAGTGCCATGTCTAAATGAATTAGGAAACATTTGAAAAAAACAAACAAAAAAGAAAGCTGAGAGTACCTTATTTCCTTTCATGGTTATGAAACCTGCAAGATACTTTCACTAGGTTTATGGAATACCAGCCACAAGTCTGAAGACTGCCTAAGTTGTCACTCTCCAAGCAAACACTTTCAGGGCACAAGATTATTCTGGTTAACACCTCCTACTTTATTAGTCCAGATAAAAGGAAAATGACCAGTTAAATGATTGAGATAGATAAAATAAATCATATTTTAACCCTTAAATGTGATTGTTTAATTTACAAATAAATAGTTTATATAAGAAAAGCATATTGTATTATTATTTTAAGACAAATAGATACATAAAACATTCTCTAACTGGTGAACCATTGTGGATATTAAATATACTATGACACTAAAGTACAGGACTTACCCATGCCCTAGGACAGAAATTTATTTTCTTTAATTTTGCAATAGAAAATGTTTCTACTTCCTAGTCTATTGCAGAGGCAGCTGTGTTTCGGTGGTATTGTGCCTTAAAAACACAATTTCAGAGTCAAATCACCAAAAGCAAAATATTATCAATAAGATCATTGTGCCTCTTTATAATTTGTTCTCTGTTTTTTTCCTTCATATAACTTTAATTACCAGCATATTTAATCAATTGAGATGCACTTTATTAATTAAAGGAAAAACTAAAATGCATTTATACTGAAAGATTAGTCAGACAAAACTTCTAATAAATGATGATTGTGCAAGAAATAACTGCTGCTTTACATGTTGATTCTATACTGTCGAATAGATAAATAATAGAGGAATAGATTTATAATAGAAATTTCAACTACTGTGGATTTGATTAAAATGGCTGGGGGATTAGAGTCAAGTTTTCATGGTGAAAATGGGATTATATAGGGACTGCAAGCATTTTCAAAATGCTTTAAAAATGAATGGGGTCTTTCACTAGGTCTATTCATTTTTTTAAATGAGGCCCAAACCAAACTTTAAAGGAAAACTGAACCCATTTTGCTCAAACCAGCAATCTACATTTTAAAGGCACAGTAAGAAAACTTCTAACCTTGAATAAACTGTGACAAGAAGGACTTAACTTTTTAACAAAGTTTTCCACCATTAGTAAAAGACACAGTATGATCAAATGTAATTTTGAAAAATATTTTCTAATACAGTTTACATTTAACTCAGATTTTTGTTTATCTTTAAAATTTCAGATTTGGGGTGGGGGAACATATGTTCTCTGATATATTATACATCTCTCTTTCAAACTAGGTCTGAGTCCTTGAATATACAGTTTTGGATGCTAAAGAAGCACCCATATAACATTTTGTACTATAATAATAAGCAAGGAAAAGGAACTGTATGACTATGGAAGAGAACATACTGGAAACAATGAAGTGAGATATAAAGCCCTGCTAGAGGGAGCTCTACAGCTACATATTTTATGGACACAAACAAGTGAACCCTGCAAAAATATCACAATTTACATACACAAAAATTAAAGTACACAAGAATGAAATGTAAATGGGAAATATCCTACTGCAAGTCACTTTAAAGGTAAAGACTAATATGGGTCTAGTTAGTTACTTCTTATTGTTTTTGACTATGCTGTAGCTCGAGTTTGGGGAAAAGCTGAAGTAGTTCTGCTACCTTCTATTCTTATCCTGGTAAGAATATCATAGAAGTAGAAAATATTGCTCCTGACATAACACTAATAGTATTCTAGAAAATAATAAATAAAGCTGTGAATAGAATTAAAGGGTATTTAAAGAATAGATTTGTGTACAGTAGATGCCATGAAGGGACTGATCCTGCAGTTTTAATTTATGTAAAATGGCCATTGACTTTAGGATTTGAACAGACAAAGCACTTAATTATATTACAAGTTTTACTGACTGAAGTTAATTATGGATTGAACTGTTTTGCTAGATCAGGTCCATAGACTCTAGGAAAATTATTCCACCTCAATCAGGCTACTATTTTCCAGTTAGTTAGGGTACTTCCTACTAGGACTGTGAAAAGCTTTGGTCGCTGATTTGATTTGGTGGAGATTTGGCCCAATCCGGTGGCCGAATCTCCAACTCCGAATTGAATCAGGAAACCCTTTAATCTCTCCGTATTAAATCGGAACCCTCCGAATCAATTTGGAGAGACTCAGAAAGATTTGATGATTTGGACATAGACACAGCTTTAAATGTTTTTTCTACATATCTCAAGGTGGCTCATGAATGCTGAGATATTGGGGTGGATGGAGCATCCCACAGGAGCACAGCGGGGTCCCCAGCACACTTGGCAGCAGACCCAGAAGTGGACCAGAAGCACTTTTGGGTCTGCCAAGGAGCATGCTGCCCCCCCCCCCCCATATCTCCCCAGCACAGCGACTGGTGCCTCCTGGATCTAGGGGGGCGCCCAGGGTCCCCCCATGGCTGATTGCTGAGCTGGAGGGACGTGGGGGGACCCCCTCAGCATGCTTGGCAGCAGACCCGGAAGCGGACCAGAAGTACTTCTGGTCTACTTCCCGGTTCGCCGCCAAGCACACGGGAGAGCTCCCCATGCTCCTGTGGGATGCTCCATCCACCCCACCATCACTGTGTTTATGAACCGTACCTGGTACCTCGAGGTATGTAGAAAAAACATTTAAAGCTGTGTCTATGGCTGAATTGCTTATTCTCTGAATCAGCATCGAATCTTCAGATTCGGATTTGGCCGAATCAAATTGAGACAGTGATCAGAATCAACAAATTGAATCGCTGTCCCCGATTTGAGCCGAATCCGAATCTGAATTGAATACGGCCCATTTCATGCACCCCTACTTCCTACTCCTGAGAAAGATTTAGCAGTAAGGGTTTGTCCACACTGCAGTGACTGCCTGAATTAATTGTACCGTACATCTGCCTGAATTAACTTTAAACTATGAGATATCCTGGGTAGCAATCTAGTTGTGGCAGCACAAATCTTAGCACAGGCTACAAAACTAGCCAAAGAAACTAGGGAAATAAGAGGGCTACTGCAGCTAAACTGTGAGTAGTACTTAAACTAGCTAGTTTAAAGCAAGGTCACCTAAGTCCACATTTCACGGCCATGACATACCAAGACAGATGGAACAATAAGAAAAGAATGTAGAAGGCTGAACATTGTGGTTAGGACATGGATAAGAGGATGCTTCTTTAATATGCTTTTCTTTGGTAATATCATTTTAATTATAAAATTAGTCTAGGGCCAGATTCTACCCCATTTACTTACTCCAGGTTATATCTTACTCCATGGCCTTCTCCCATTAAGGTACTACTCTGTGAAAGAATGAAGAAAAATCTGGCTATAATATACTTCAGCTTGAAAGTTTATGCATGTAACAAGGCTTTAGCATATGAATCAATTAGGTCCCTTAAACATAAAATAGTGAATGGTTCCAGAGGGAGGTTTATGTCAACAATAAAACATGTTACAACCAGGAAAAAATAAATAAAATGATACCACAATAGAATGCTCTGACCTTCAGGAAATTAGTTTTAAATGGAAATTTACATATTTAAAAATGTATTTGCGAAGAATTCATTGTTTTAAAAAAATATGAAAAAAATCAAACTAGCTAAAACAATGGCCTCTTGAAGTCTGAACATCTTAACAGATGGTTCCTATTAAACTGCCATTGCTTCTTCAAGGAGAATCACTTCGTCTACTACACTTTTTTATTATTATTTTGAAAACATACCTACAGCATTTTTAGATGTATAATATGAAGACAAAACTATGTCAAAAATCTGACAAAAGCATTTCGAGCAGGCTTAAACTTCTACCCTGTTTTCAGCTGCGGATTCAGGTCATGTTTCTGTTTACTTTCTGCTACTGCTGGAATTGATGAACAATGCTCTTCAACAGGAGGCTTTTTCAGAATTGTTCAGTTCTTTGCAGCACTTCCTCTTACCTTTCTCCACAATAAAATGAAGTTAAAATATTTTAAAATAAATTATGCTTATCTATAAATATTTAGAAATTGAATTAACATGCTAAGTAGCTCTTAGAGAAATTTGTAAGCACAGGATTTGTCCCTGAATCCAAACAAGAAAACTCACTGTACTTTATAACTGTTTCCTTCATGACAGCTGGTTATACAAAATAGTGCATAACTTTATCTTGCATGGTCCTCTATGAAGTGCACATCAAAACAACTTATAGAATTAAATGATACAAGATAGAATAGGCATATTTAGGGTATGCTATGACTAGGGATGACTGGAATTCACACTGTAAGTGCACTGTGTGGCAGCTCCTTTAATCTTGCAGTTTCCTCTGTGTGCCCCCTCCACCCCCCACTACTGATTGATGGAGAGCCCATGCCACTCGCCCCTGATTGGCAGGTAAGTGAAAACTGCCATTTTAAATGTGCTGCAGTTTTTGGTTCCCACTGCTGATTGACAGAGGGGCCTCGGAAGTAGGGCTGTGTGAGGCTTTGGACTGTGCTTGGGATCCTGAGAAGCTTTGGACGCTTTGGTGCCCAAAGCAGCATGTCCGGATCGAAGCGCTGGCTTCTTTAGGCTTTCTGAAGTGGTTCAGAGTCTCTGAACCACTTTGGAAAATCTTCAAAGCCACCTTGGAGATCTGGCCATGGGGTATAATGGGGAATCAATGAAATATCTATAACTTTGTCTGATCTGGATGAAACTTGCAGGGGTGGTAGCCTCTGCTGAGAGCATGAAGCCTGCCAAACTTGGGGCAGTTGATTGTATTGATTATTTCCTCTCCTTAGTCTGTGGTTTTGTAGGTGTTAATTAGATGTTAATGAGTTAATTAGTTAGGATTAACACCTACAAAACCACAGACTAAGGAGAAAAAATAATCAGTATAGACAATCAACTGCCCCAAGACAGAGTCAGTTGCACAAGCACCCATGTCACGAGCGTTGCCTGTCAGCAGCTAGAGGTGCAGGGCCCCATGGGCCTATCACATTCCCATGGATGGGGGTGCCCAGGCCACCATGGGCCCATCACGCTCCCATGGATGGGGGGCCCCAGAACCCCCCCCCCTCCACCTATCTCCTTGACAGCGGGCAGGCTTCGTGGCCACAGCAGGGGCTAGCAGGCCTGCAGCTGTCACCCTGCTGCGCTTTAACACACACAGTGTCACCCATGTCATGAGTTTTGCTTGTCCGCAGCTTGAGGTGCAGTTCCCTGCAAACCCCTGCACCAATCTTCTGGAAACTTGGCAGGCTTTGTGGCCTCATAAGGGGCCACCATTCCTGCAGTTTTCAGCCCACTGCGCCTTGACACACACAGGGTCATCTTTGTCACTAGTTTTACCTGTCAGCATCTTGAGGTGCAGTTCCCCCCAAACCCCTGCACCAATCTTCTTGAGACTTTGCAGGCTTCATGGCCTCAGAAAGGGACACCACCCCTGGAGTTTTCATCCCCCTGTGGTGTAACACGTACACATGACATGAGTTTTGCTTTCAAGCTTTTGGGATTCAGTTTCCCCTGAACCCCTCCATCAATCTTCTTGAAACTTGGCAGGCTTCATGCTCTCAGCAGAGGATACTGTCCCTACAAGTTTCATCCAAATCATACAAAAAACAACAAAGTTATAGATATTTCATCGATTCCCCATTATACACTATGGCTAGATCTCCGAGGCGGCTCTGAAGCTTTGGAGCTGCTTTGGCTGGATCAAAGCGGGAACCAAGTCCGGAGCTCTGGATTGGATCACTGGCATCAGAAGAGGCCAGATCCGAAGCTGGATTGAATAGCTGCCTACTCGGCAACCCTGATGCTTACTGCTGACTTGAGAAGAGGCAAAAACTGTGGCATATAGAAAATGGCAGTTTTCATCTCCCAAGTATCAGGAGCGAGTGGCAAGGCCAGCAAGGCCCCTTTGCCAATCAGCGGTGGGATGGCGCATGGGAGAAACTGAAAGTGAAAGGAGCCACTGCGCAATAGACTTCTGGTCCCTAGCTATGACAATAAACTATTCATTTCTCCAATACAGCCATCACCCAAAACAATACAAGAAGATAATATCAACCTTCAGGCCAAAATGTTGGTACTTTGGGATACTGCTCTACTGAAAAGTCTCAGAAAAATAATTTGCATAGTCACTGCTAAAAGAAGAGACCAAGTTAAAACAAAAAGCAAAAAAACCTCATTTCCATCTATTACTGTCACAGCAGCAACTGAAGCTAAAACAAAAATCCATTAATTCATCACTTCATTCATTGAATGTGATATATTCCAAATATTAGTTGAAATAGGCAATATATGATCCTCCCTCAATAGGATCAATAAAATACTCTCTGCATATATGTGATGTTTCACTTCTTTCAGATTCAGTGCTAAGAAACATTACAGTGATTTGTGATTCTCTTTGGGAGAGCTTGGAGCTAGAAGCCAATGTATTACACTCATCCATATAGAAACGTTTATTAGCTTGTGACAGATATAAGACTTAATTTTTTTAAAAGGCCCTACATTTTGTGACTATGAAACAGGCAGGTAGAATGTTTCGGCTCGATTGGACTTAGTGGTATTTGACCACCTGGAGTTTCTTTTAAAAGGCTGATCCATAATATTGCAAAAATCCTTATTTTTAAGTAATAAAACTACATGCTAAATCTGCAAACTAAAGATTTCTGTTGGATATTCTTCTTTATATGATAATCCATTGGCAAAAAGTATGGTTCCTTTCCATCTAGTAGGTGGTCCACAGACAATAAAGATATACTACTTTTACAAGTTACTCCCTTACCTTAACTGGTAGAGCTCTTCTACTAGGAACTTTCCAGTTCTTTCTGTCTCGGACGGCCAGAGCCAACTCGAGTTACGTTAGAAATTGGTCGTACGTTAGGGCGGGCTGGTGAATGGAGAGGCAGACACAACTTATCGGTTGCAAAAAACTTTACTCACGCCGCTTGTAATCACGACGCAGGTGGTCCGGTCGTCTGAACAACCACACGAGTTGTTCCAGCTGGCGGGGCCCAAACCAGTTAATCCGTCCACAATTCAAAGCCGGCGGGGAAAGGGGTACGTCTGGGGTTGCGCTCGGTGACGGGAAGAAAGATCAATAGGTGATCAGTCTATCGATCGGCAGCCGCAAGTCAGATAACTTCGGAGGCACTCTGCAGCATGCTCAAAGCTCTTCGACTTGGGCAGAAGTCGCGCGGAATTTTAAACGGCCAGCGA
>NW_005842564.1:235043-235720 GCF_000455745.1 Alligator sinensis | reverse complement strand
ATAGGAGGACGATCGGGTTTCTCCTCTAGTTGGACAGAATAGGTATTAGGATACTGTCCCGACCGTTGAACTGTTCCTTTGTGAACTTGCGGGTGAGACTGATGAGGGTGAGGTATCGAAATCCACACTAACTCATCTGGCTTGAACTTGGGCTTCCAAGGTGGAGTCTTCTGGACATTAGCTTCATCCCATAAAGGTTTAGCGGTGTTCAGTGAGATGAGAACATCATGATTTAACTTGGTCCAGTTTTTAAACGTCCCTCCTCCTCTGAGACAAAGTTGTTCTTTATATAGGCCTATGTGTCTTTCCACAGCGCCATTGGACTGCGGGTGGTAGGGCAGATGAAGATGCCATACTACGTCGTGAAGACGAGCAAATTTGTCCAGAGCATTAGAGTTAAATGGAGGTCCTCCGTCAGACTGAATCTCGTGAGGTGGTTGCCAGGTGGCAAATACAGCAGTCAAGGCCGCAATCACAGCAGTGGCGTTGCTCTTCCACAAGGAAATAACCTGTAACTGTCTGGTTCCCAAATTGATGACAACTAGTCCTTTATTTGGC
Source organism: Alligator sinensis (assembly GCF_000455745.1). Classification (NCBI taxonomy): domain Eukaryota; kingdom Metazoa; phylum Chordata; order Crocodylia; family Alligatoridae; genus Alligator; species Alligator sinensis. The sequence continues at coordinate 235,162 of NW_005842564.1, read as the reverse complement.
GGTTTAGACCCTGGGAGGGGTCCTAGCAGATCTACCTGCCAAACTTTTCCTGCCTGAAACTGTGAAGAATCAAAAGCTCCGATCTGATGCTTGGTTTTATGACACTTTTCTTTAGCACA
>NW_005842564.1:232247-232911 GCF_000455745.1 Alligator sinensis | reverse complement strand
AAAGAGGGAACCGCCGCCGGCAGAGCCGACGGCCATTACTCATTTTTTGACTGGTCCTCGAATTGGAATCCCAATTCTTCGGCCATACTAGTCTGAGCCTTGTCTCCCAAGATTCGCAGCTGAGCCTTTGTAAGTCCGGAGTGAGCAAGAAGTAATCCGAACATAGTTCTTTCCTTTAAGGTACTTTCTTTTGGGGTTTGTGGAGGTCACCCCCATGGTTCTCGCCGAGGGGTATACCCTTGACGTCTAGGTCTCAGTGTTGCAGCTAGGTACGCTGAAGGTCGATCCCTTATATCATTGGAGGCTTCCTCACCTTGCTTCATGAGTGCCTGCAATCGTGGGAGATGGCCTAAAAGATTTCCCACTGGCTGACCTGCCATCGGGTTCAGAAAGAGTCGGAGAGTAACAGCGTTTGTTCCGCCGTATACCTCCACGCAGGCATCTATAGCTTCCAAGGGCGTTGGAATTGCCACAGGGTCCGTTGGTGACGATGAGCCCATCTCTCTTTTCGTTGGATTGCTGTTAGTCCCATCGGATTTGTTCTTGGACTCCATGAGAGATACGACACTCCAACTATAGCCAGGAAGAGTTGTTAAGCAGTAGCCTTCTGCGGGCAACCCTTGTGCCAGGTGTGGAATTTGTGGGTTACCTGTCCCACCACAAG
>NW_005842564.1:215674-230998 GCF_000455745.1 Alligator sinensis | reverse complement strand
GGCGGGGAAAGGGGTACGTCTGGGGTTGCGCTCGGTGACAGGAAGAAAGATCAATAGGTGATCAGTCTATCGATCGGCAGCCGCAAGTCAGATAACTTCGGAGGCACTCTGCAGCGTGCTCAAAGCTCTTTGACTTGGGCAGAAGTCGCGCGGAATTTTAAACGGCCAGCGAGCCAATTACTAGCCACCACGTGTGAATAATTTAGCACTGGCCAATAGCGGGGCACAAATTTACATTCGAATAGCGGGAACTCTTTGCACCGTGCATTTCTGTGCTGCAAAGAAGAAATGCATCCTGCAAAGGAAACTGCAAATTGGCGGGAGCTCTCTCCTACACGCAGGCTCTCAATTGCAGCAGAACACTCTGCCGTGCAAAGGAGCTCTCATGTGGCCAGGAAATTCCATAGTGCCGAGGCACCAAAATCACTGGGTTGTGACACTTTCTAGAGAAGTACCTATCACAAACCCATCTGTGGAGTACCCCCAGCATCCAGAGTTTCTCCCTGCAGTCCTGCTGCCTGTCCCAAGGAGCAGACCAAGGATCCCCCTTGGGTTGCAAAATAAATTTTAGGTTCCCCTTCCCAGAGAGTGGGTAGTTGTGGGAACACCACTTGCCCAGAGATCACCCTTTACCACAGGCAATCAGTAAGGAGACAAAACAACAAAAGGATATAGCATTTTACTTGAATACAAAAAGAGATTTTTAAAGGCCCCTTATCTTATAATTGCACACAAGGAAATCTCATTAAATACATTGTCTATCAGTAAACTGCTGCCAAAAGCAGCTTGTGCTCAGAAATGGAAACCAACTCTGAAGCTGATTAAATACAGCCAATACTGAACATGACTAACACTCACAGCCTGCATAGGGCAAACACAATGATGGTAAACCTTTTTAAAAAAAATATGTATAGTCCATAAAAAAGGTGGGCACTTGCTCCCCCAGGAGGGAACAAGCTCTGAGCCTGGAGATACTGGAATACCAGGCTGGCACGGCTGGGGCAAACTCCAACCCCCACCCTCTACCCCCAACAGATATGATAGTAACTATTAAGCACAGTCCCCTTGTGGTGGCAGGAGCCACTTCTGAGGACCAGAAGCACCAGGGAAGACTCCAATGCTCCAGAAGATAGACCCAGGGACCCCAGTCCCACAGAAAACTTACCCAGGAGGCAGGCCGGGTCAACGGGTGAGTCATGTGAGCCGACGCTCCACTGGCTTTTCAACCATCTATCAATCAAGTTCAGCAGCAGCCGGCTGATGACATCAGCTGCAGCCACCACCACAGGGGATTTAAAAACTCTGGCAGAAGCCAGTGGCAAGAGGAGAGTCAGGAGGCAAGAAGCTGAGCTCACCAGGGTGTGACCTGGTTGAGAAGAACCAACATATGACCCTGACCTGCAGAGAGTAGGTGAGGGCAGTGTCTGGGATCCAGACAAGGCTCATTGACCCCAGGTTCCATCGGAATGGGCTTGGGGTCGACCACCACCCCCAGGGCATGGGCAGGGTTTATTCAACCCCGAGCCTGTGGAAGGCAGTGCAGGCACAAGCCTGGTACTGTGATCAAGAGAAGTCAAGGACCAGGAGCAAAGCAAAGGCTATGACCACAAGCCTTCACTGTGAGTGGAGGTTGAGAAGGCTGGGGTCCCTCAGCTAGATAAGAGAAGCCGGGACCACAGGCTGGCAGTGGCATGACAATTCCAATGGTTGGTGAGTGGACAGGGTGTAGGGGAAGCGGAGCCTCAGGACCAACTGCAACGAGATAGTAAGTACCCCTATCTCTGGCACTCCGCCTAGTGAAAGCATTCTTCATCTCAGAGAATAAGCGTGACTGTGGTCAGGGTTTACATGCCCTGGTCGTAAACCCCAAGCAAGAGGAGGAGAAGAAGATGGGCCCCAGAAAGGGACAGTGAGAGGCATAGAATGTTACTGCTGCGGCAAGGTTGGTCCCATCTCCAGGGAGTGTGGATTGGGCCTGAATAAATTGAGGTGCATGACAATGCCCACTCCCCCCACACCGAGGGACAGGCCCAGGGAAGTAGAGCACTACTAACCCATGGACTACAGTTTTGGGGCTGCATCACAGAAGGGTGGATGGGAATGCCCGGTGGTGATGGCATGAATCGAGGACGAAGCGGTCTTGGTGACCTTGGACATCGCTCTTAATTGGTTCCTGAAAAACCAAGTGTTAAGTGAAACGAGCATTGAGCGAAACTGAAAGTATTTGACAACCCAAGATGGTGACTGCAATGGTTTTTAATGACCCAAGATGGTGACCCTGAGTGTTATAACGAAACTTACTGAGCGCTAAGTGGAATCAATTTAAAATGAGCGTTATAGCGAAATAGTGCTAAGTGAAACAGCATTAATGTACAGGATTGCCTGTACATTTTTAGAGCATCCCAGGCATGACAAGAACAACTAGTTCTAGTCATGAGTGTGGGCTAATTAGCACATGGATTCTTTTGCAGGGGTGGTTCTGGGTGCCCACACATACTGAGCAGTGCTGAGCTGTGTGGTCACCATGGCTTGAAATGCTGTTGACTGTGGTGGGGCCCAGCCCTGTGAACTATGTAGTAAATCATGAGCCTTTGGCTTTGGACTAGTAGGGAAAATACCATGACCATGGCAGGGGGTAGTACCAAGGTGGTTTTCCTACTGGCTGGGGAAAACAAGGACCATGGCAGAGGGTAGGACCCTGACCAAGGTAACGCATAGTTAGCCTCCCACTTTCTCTTCTAGTGGGAAGATCTTGGCTATATGCCAGCTTTATGGAAATGAGAGACTCCTCCCTAGCTTGCTTCTGTGGTCTTATGGCTGAGGGCAAGCAAAACTCAGGAGCATCTGAACCCCAAACCTCCAGGCTTGGGCTTGCACGTAGGATGCCTGCCAAAAGATATGGAAGCATCTGAAGCCCCAAGTGGGAGCAAAGGATGTAGTAGGGCTGGTAGTAGCGCCACATATGGTTTTTGAATTACTCAGATTTGGAATTGATTTGGCTGGTTTGACTTGGAACATGAAACATTTTCCTTAAATTTAAAAAACAACAAAAAACCAACTTTGTACTCAAGGGCATCTGAATCCCAAGCCTCCTGGCTTGGGTCTGCATGTAGGATGCCTGCCAAAAGATTTGGAAGTATCTAAAGAATCAGCCTGAAAAGTTTGGGGTGGAGGATACTTGCCGGTTATGGGGCCACATATGGTTCTTGAATTATTCAAAAGATTTGGAACTGATCTTGTTAATTTGATGCGGGACATGAAAAGTTTTCCTTAAAAAAACCCATTGTACTATATTTACAAAGTGCTGTTTAAAACTGTGTTTATGGAGTACCTGTGCTAAAACTTGCAGCAGGGTCTAAAAAAAGGTAACATGCATTAATTCTGGATGAACTAAGTGCATGAGTACTATATGAAAATTGTTACTGCTATGTTTAAGTTTTAAAAATTGTTTCTCACTTCAATGGGCTCAAGGAGAGCAGGGTCTAACAGTAAGGAAAGGGGGCTGCCAGGGGAAAATGTTATGGGAAAGCAGAGAACAAAGGGGCTACATAACCCCCAAGATTTATTTTTCCTGCTGTAGCAATGGGAGGGGGAGAAATTCAAGGTAAACCTCCCAAAATTAGATATTATACCTGAAAAATTATATACAATTTATCAATTTTCCATATAAATAATCCAATTATTAGGGGGTTGTTTTATAATAAGGGCCATCTTCTATTCAAGTAAATATGGTATTATATAGGAGAAAAGAATTGTACAATAAAAACTGCCCATAAGTTTGGAGAGAGAACAGAAAGGCAAATAAACTTTGTTTTTCCTATTACAGACAGACAATGCCTTGGGTGCTCATCCCACTGGTACCCTCTTACACCTGTGATTAGAAGTGGCAGTTCTTCTTGCTCTAATACCATGATAGCCAGGGATATTTGGCAGTTGCACCTACTCTCTTTTTCATTAGTATGCATCCCTCAGTTCCTTTGATTAAACTATAACGAAAATCATGAAGATACATATAGACAGCATAACATAATCTATACAATGATAAAGCAACATAAATGGATACAGCATAATACTGGCTTTTCATTGAGACCACACATGCCATATCATTACAACAAACATAAGAACATCTTTATGACAACCCATGAGACATGGTGAGGTTCATAATAGTATCTGTATCTAAAATAAGATAGACTTACCAACAATTAATATGAAAGAAAATCCATCACCAAGTATGAAAATAATTAAATTTGATTTCATGCCCTAATATTTCCATATTTCAAATACTTTTTTCTTATATTAAGTTTAAACTTACTTTTTAATTACCAAATTTCTAATTATTTTTTTATCTTTTTAATTGATTTGCTATAGTCCTCAACTGTAAAGTGTTTTCCCTTAACATCATTTTAGCTTTATTTAAGAAGGGTTTTTTGAGCATGTAAGTAGCTAATAGTAGGCAAAACTGACTTCATAATAAATCTCACTGGATTTCCCTCAAGTTTCAGGTAAAACTTTTGGCTTTTCATAAACCTAGAACTTCAAATGACATTGCAAGCCCATTATTTAAGCTTAAATCAGTAACTTAAATACATCCATACACACACACACACACACACACATATATGTGTGTGTGTGTGTGTGTGTGTGTGTGTGTGTGTCTATATATATATATATATATATATAACAAAAAAGTTTGGAATGCCATTATAGCCAAGATGATCTAGGAAATGGATGACAGGCAACTGATTTTTGTGATATCTTACTGGATTTTTTGTGTAGTGAAATAACTCATTGTGTTGGACAAACTTTCAAAGGGCACTTCTTGACTAAAAGTTTCTCTAACATCTCTCCCAATTATACAGTTGATCCAATATAAGATATCACAAAAAAATTGACTTTCAATATATAAATGAATTCTGGTATCCGCAATGCCTGTGAAAATTCCTTTCAACACCTACATACCCAAAAGGAGCACGTTTTAACTTCTCATTATTATTTTTTAAAAGATTGCTTGCTTAAATCAAGAATGAAGTTAATTCTCCTTAGAGAAAGACCTTTGTTCAAATGTCTCTTACCAAAGTGGTTCTGCTTTACATAAAAATATCCCTAGTGCTTTATTGTCTATCTTGACTATAATTATTACTGACATTTATCGCATTTAGGTGACTTGAGATGGCATTGATATATTAAAAATAATCAAATTTCAGTGAACCAGTACCCATCTAAACCCCTTAATGTTACTAGTTAATTTAATGTATCTGTTAGTCTTCTAATGAGAGTTGCAGTAAGTTTGCATTTTTCTGCAAGAGTCTGAAGTGAGGATTCCAGCTGTGGGATACCAAGGCTAATCCAGCTGTATAGCTTAATCACATAGAAGGATGTTTGTGGGAATTGCCATTTTTTCCCTTCAATCAGTTACCATAACACACTACTGGATTGCTGCCACAAAAGACACAAGGCATTCAATGTATGTCAAGAATTGTTTTGTATTAAATACATTATAGCATGTAAAGACTGTCTTAGATATCAGGAAAATCTTACTGAGATGATAAATACATTACTTAATTTTTTTAATGAAAGAAATAATTGAAAAGGGTCCTGAGGCATTTGGGACCAGACACCAGAGAGATCCCTCAAAAGAACAGGGTAGGTGGAAATCCTAGATAAGATTCTACTAATTATAGGAGACAAAAAAGCAGGAAAAAAGAAGTGATAATAGGTTAAAATTAGGCTACCAGAAGGAGACACTCAGAAGAGAACCCCTAGACTGCATCAACTGTGGCACAAAGGAATTTAAGGAGTCAAAAGTATGCTGGCCAGAGGAACCCTGACTTGTATGTGAACAAAAAAGTGGAAATAGGCATCATAGTAAAAAAAGACTCCAGGGAGCCTGTGCAGAACTCAAAAGAAGAATGTAGGAACATGTTTGTGAATGCAAACCAGACCTTGTCCATCCTCTTCCAGAGGGATATCCAGTAGTTCCCTCATCAAAACAACTCCAGGATCTTCTTCTGGGGACTGGCTAGGATACCCATGTGTAAGCTAGGGTGCTGAGTGACTGTCATTGACACGATAATGGTCTCTGAAGAAAACCAGAAAAATATAGAAGACATGGACTTGAGATGTAAAGCCTCAAATAGAAATGCTTTTCAGCTGGGAATGTTCCACCCTAACAAATCTGAAGGATCCCACATCAAAGTGCTATAGATGTACCAGATATCTACCAAGGAATGATTTCTTCAATGACTCTGGGGAACAGCAATGACTCTGTCTCCCAAAGTGATCATTTGCTTCTAGAGTAATATTAACTTCCTTCCCCAGGGCTAGGCATGCATGAGACTTCAAAACACAAAGGAGGGTATCTTCTTATAGACATCTTCTTACAGAAATGCACCTGTGCCACACTATGTGTTGTTAATGTAGGGTTACCATATTTGCAGTTTCAGAAAAGAGGACACCTGTGGGAGGAGAGGGGTGAGGAAGAGGGGGTGGGTATGTAATTGTGTGGGGGCAGTGATATGCTCATGCCTGTGTCCTGCCCCTGCCCCTCACTCCCAATCCACAGCTCCCCCCCAGCCCCCGCATGGCCAGCCCTGCTGCTGCCTCTCACTTCTGACCCACAGTACCACACCCCCAAATCATGCTGGTGCCTCTCACTCCTGACCCACAGCCCCCTGCCCCCCCAGTCCTGCTGCCCACACAGCTCATGCTGCCCCCAAAGAACCCCAGTGGCAGCAGAGACACACATGCACACACACATGCACACAGACTTACCTGTCTGCAGCTGCTGGGGCCCCTGTGCAGACACATGATGGCCCTGCCTCCAATTGCCCTGCTCCTGCTCCCCCAAGCCCCAAGCAGCTCCTTGCTGGGGCAAGCCGGGAAGTACCAGGAAAGCAGAGGTAAAGAAAATCTTGGACATTTGCTACTGTCTTAAAAAAACTTCCCAGATGGAGATGGGAGAACCCAAAAAGAGGACATGTCTGGGAAAACTCAGATATGGTAACCCTAGTTAATAAGATGTGGAAACTGTCTCGGACGGCCAGAGCCAACTCGAGGTGATTTAGAAATTGCTCGTTCGTTAGGGTGGGCTGGTGAATGGAGAGGCAGACAAGGTTTAATGGTTGCAAAAACTTTTACTTACGCCGCTTGTAGTTGCGACGCAGATGGTCCGGTCGTCTGAACAACTATGTGAGTTGTTCCAGCTGGCGAGGCCCAAGCCAGTTAATCCGTCTGCAATTTAGGCCGGCGGGAAAAGGGTACGTCTGGGATTGCGCTCGGCGACGGGAAGAAAGATCGATAGGTGATCAGTCTATCGATCAGCTAGCCGCAAGTCAGATCTCTCCAGAGGCACTCTGCAGCGTGCGCAAAGTTCTTCGACTTGGGCGGAAGTCACACGAAATTTTAAACGGCTAGCAAGCCAATTACTAGCCGCCACGTGTGAATAATTTAGAATTGGCCAATAGCGGGACACTAATTTGCAGTCAAATGGCGGGAACTCTCTTGCAACGGGGGTTTTCTGCTGCAACAGAAAACCTTTACTTTTGCAAGAGGCTCTCATGTGGCGGGGAAAATCCACCGTGCCGAGGCACCAAAATCACTGGGTTGTGACAGAAACCACCCTTCTATAGGAGTGCAGAGTTGCAGGTGATGATCTGTTATAATTGCAAGAATCCCCAGAACCTCAAGTCATAGCTGCCATAGAATGGAGGTGCTACCCCACCTGATGATGCTATGCTGGTATAAACACTTCCTGATCTTCTATTCCAACCATGAGCTAGATTTGGCAGGTAGATTGGTGAGTGCCCCACCCCACACAAAAGTAAGAGAATGGTGGAGGCAGGGAGGGAAAGAAGATATAACAAATATCAGCTCCTGTGAATCATCCTCAGATCACAGTGGAGACTTTTCCTAGGACAGCAGATAAAAGGTGGGACTTTTCCTCCCACCTTTGAGGGGAGAAAATATTCTCAATTGGATTAGTAGCACCATTTCAAGATCAAGAGGTGGAACTAACATCCATCCTAGGCCAAGGTTTCAAGAGCTTATCACTAGCAATGCAGGTAGAAACTGCCTTGGTAAGTCCAGCACTGGCAATCCTCTTGGAAATCTCAAACCCTTGAACTCAGGATCTTGAACAAACATAAGGTCACACCCAAAGAGGTCTAGTGCCAGGCCCCAACATGCCAGTCAAGTTTCTTGCCATAACAGACTTTGCAATCAATAGGCAGACACTGTCATTTACCCAGACAAAATCAGGACCATGGATTGCCAGTGGATCAACATCATTAGAAGTGGGGGCCTCTTAATGCATTTGATGTCCAGGCCAGAGATATGGGCATCCCCACTCAAAGGTCAGATCATATTAAAAGCATCCACCAGTTGGTCTCCCACCAGAGAATCTACTCCAATAGCAATCACTGGAAGAAATTTCAACCTTGGTGCCAAAGGATGTGGGACAGATGATAAAGGCAAGGGGGACTTCACTGCAACCATCTCTCCTATGGGACTTTCTAATGGGAGGGAAAACATGCCCCCTCCCATAAGCCACATTTTTAGGTAGCTCCTAACTGTACTCAGCAAAAGTATCAGGTTCCCCGAGAGTTAGTAAGAGGCCTCCTCCAGAGCGAGGCTATCTCCCAAAGACTATCCTCTGAGTGTGATTTTCCAGACAAACAGGGGTGATGGAATCCACTTGCAGCAGGGCTAAGATTCATCCATTGAAAGTTGAAGAGGAATCATCTCAAGGGGTGATGAAACTAAAAGACACTTTTATTCTTTCTTTGGAAGTGTGTCAAGACTGCCAACAAGAGTATTAATTTCTGCCAGTTGAGTTGTTTTTATGTGAAAACCAATCCTCTAATTAATAGAGAACCTTATTGATTTCATGTAAACCAGCTAGTAGTCACTTTCACAAGACTCTCCCATCAAACTTATCCAGCTATATCTAGAGAAAGGACACTTCTACTGTCAAGGAACACTTACTGAAAAAGTCTTATCTCTAACCTCTCCAAAAAATGTTATTTTGAGCACTTCTGATTATCCCCACTCACATGGTATCTTTTGATAAGAGAAGCTGTCTCTGGCATAACTGAGAATCAACCCACTCACAGATTCATAATTTCATAGAAATATGTGATATCGTACTTGGTAAAGAAATTGAAATGTACACTAATTTATTTTCAACCTTAACAATACACCATTACATCCCCCAAAAGTTGAAGATTTAGTGTGGTCTTTTGATATTTCCCCTGCAGAGTGAATTATGGTAATCCACTATGAAGAAGATAAAGTCTTTGATGACTGTAGCAAGGTCCTTCCCTTAAAGGAGAGACAACTTTACGGCCCAGCATAAATGCTGGGAGGGGAAAACCCCTCCCCACAAAAATCATGATTTCTACATCTACATTTGCAGATAAAAAAGCAGCTAAAAATTCAACAGAATCTGCTGGTTTCAGCCTCTAGTAACAAAAGACAGGCAAACTCCCTCCATTACTCCAGCTAGTTTCTCAAAGATACATGCATAACTTCCTAACATGTTTAGTTTCATTCTCTGCCAACTCACCCTCATACAACTCCTGACACTGAAGAGGCCAGTTGACTGAGGCAGCCAAGTCTTAGGACATGAAAATGTAAAGCTGAGTAGCAGCCACATGCCAAATTGACTTATCTTCTACAGTGGTGTTGCAAACATGTTGAACACTAAGGGCAACAGAACAGAATGAATATTGCCCTTCAGGGCTAAGTATAGACATTCAAAAACCTGAGCCTGAGTTAATTCAATCCTTTCAGGTTAGTCTAACCTGTGTAGATTGAACGGAGAGGCAGGTGAATAGACATTCACTTTTGATTCTAGAAACGCAGCCACATATCAGTGGCTGTGAAGGGATGTGGGGTGTGCCTGTGAAGGGAAGGGGGAAGCAGCCTCTGCCAGGCATTCCCCCCACTCACTACTCGCTGGGGTGGCAGCCTGAGGGAAAAGGGAGAAGGGAACCTCCCTTCCCTCTCCCACTGGCATGGAACCCTAGTTAGGATTTGCCTTTTAGGGGTGCAGAAGCCCCTGTCAGGCAACCCCCCCCACCCCCACCAGCTCATCGCTCAAGTGGTGGGGGGCATGGCCAAATGCTTGCCGTGGCAGCACCCTGAGGTGATGAGGGGGAGGGGGAGGGATGGGGGCTTAATCTGGCAGGCAGACCCCATCTGGGGTCCCATGCTGTTGGGAGTGGGGAGGGAAGGGGGATTACACCTCCTTCCCCACCTCATCCTGTCAGCTCTGGCTGGTGCATGGCCCTACCCCTTGCTCTTAGCTCAAGTGGGGAGTAGTGTGAGGGGAGAAGGGCCTAAGAGGGATTGCCTTCCCAGGCAAACCCCAGCTGGGATCTAAGATCAGGGGGTGTTTAAGTTTCCCCCATCCCACCTCACCCTACCTACATGGACTGGGGTGTGGCTATGCTCCCTGCTCTCCCCTTGAGTGGGGAGAGAGAGAGAAAACCCTGGGAAGAACAGCCCTCTTCCCTGCTCGAGCAGGGAGCAGTGTGGGGCGGGGGGGCAGAAACGTGGCAGGCCCCACCATGCAGACCCAGGCTAGGCTCCTATGGGCCTTGCAAGGGGTTTAAGCCCCCTCCCTCCCATCCACCTGAGCCTACCAGCACACGCCCTTGCCCCCTCTACTTCAGCAGTGGAAAAGTCTTACAGGGGCTGCTCTGCCCCCACCAAGCAGGCTGGGCTGTGCCCCCAGTTGGGTTTCCCATCCGCACCCCCTTGTCAGACAGCCCTCACTGCTCTGGCAAGAGAGTGGGGGGGGGGGCAACTTTGCTGTGCTTAATCAGACAGCATAGCCCAACCCAGGGCTGGAAAACATCCTGGGATGCTGGGGGACTGTGATTTATCTTGAACCAGGAGGGGGTCTGAGACACAGAAGTTCCATAAACTGGTTTGACCTAACTCATTTAAGTCTGATGCTACATTCAATCAGGTTTATCTTAAACCAGCTTTGGCCATTTTGAAGCTAGTTTATGTGCACTGAATTTCTGTTCTGTTACAGGTTTAAATCAGTTTCTGATCACTTAAAGTATATAACTTCTCTACCCAATTCCCTGAGTCACTTACTTAGTCATTTCAGGAAAAAAGAAAGAAAAAAAAAATACATCTTCTCCAAAGTTAGTTTACCTCCCACTATGGGATGCAGCTATGTTCATAACACCTTAGCTGTCAGGAAGAAATCAAAGACTGATAAAAGTAGGTCAGCCTCTATGCTATACCCACACTTAAAAACCAAATTGCTTTAAGTTGTTTTGTTGTAATTTAAATTCTCTCTCTTCAGAAGGGATAAAATAATTAAGGGAGTCTATCAAAGAGATGAGCAAGGTCTGATTAATCACTTCAGTAAGTGGAGGAGACATCCCGCTTTATCCAAAATGGAAGCACTGACAATCACTTTTGATAATGTTATGAACCAAGAGGAACATAGATTTAACTCACAAGTTGTTGCCTCAACCTATTTCAGTACTTCCAGAACTTCACCAAGAGATACTGTTGCCCAAAACTCAAATTACTATTTTGTCCCCAACTCCTGTTCCTTGGAGGCCACACCAAGTCTGATTCTTATTAAACCCATGCAAGTATAACAAAAATTCCTCACAATGAAAAATACTGAATCAATCCCAATAAAAAACAAAATGTGGTTTCACCAAATTATGTATCATTTGAAACTCATTACTGATTGCTGTAATGGAAAGGAAAACCCTTCTTCTTTGTTGCACACAAAATATTTAACTCAAACTTTTTTATTTTGGTCCAAATTAGGATTCTTGCCACTAGCTCTTTATGGTACTTACTGCAGGCTATCTGTATCTAAGCAAAAAAAGATGTTCCTGGAAGTACAGTACTTACAGCTGCAAGCTCATGTATTTAGTGGTGATTTTAATAGGCAAAACAATAAATATCCCTCAGAGCTGTCTGTAGCTGGTCAAAGTCCTCAACAAGTCTAGACTACTACAAAACATTTCTTTGAAAATACAGAAATGGGTCAGTTACAAAGGCAGTGCTGCCACTCCTTTTCAACTCCAACAGCATGTGAAAAATGAAACAGACTAGCCTACTGCATATTCAGAGTCAGTCCAATGGTTATCACCACAGCCATGAAATTGTGAGATCATTCTGAAAGTCATCTTCCATACGGTCACTGAAGTTTTGCACAACAGGCTTTGAACCCAAGGGAGAAACTTGATCAGCCTACCTATTTCCCACAGCTGGAAAGATTTTTAAATAGCCTACAACTATGAAAATATTCTACATAATTACTGAATTCAAAGTTGGATAAATTGGAAAAGACTTAATTGGACACAATGGTAAAGCCTACTGAAGTCCATGGGAGTTTTGTGAAGGCAGCCAGGATTTCTTTCACAGAACCAGAGAGATGAAACTGGTCAGTAATATGCACAATATGTATGATGAAGTAGAATTCAAGTGAACCTTGAGAAAGTTGATCAAAATAGACCAACTCCAGTGGGTTTAATGCAAGCATTTTTTTTGTTTTTTTATGTAGTATAAAAGCAGCAATCAAATGTCCAGTCTGGAATGACTCAGATGTAAATAAAAATGTCTATATTTGCATTTTATTGATTTCAGGGGGTTTAACATAAATACATTACTTTAACCATGTCCACACAAGGATACCACAGTGGAATAATCACACTAAATCTGTATTTGTTTACATGGACAAATTAAGTTATATTTTCCAAGAAAGAATGCCATTCCTTCTCAATCCATCAAGTCATCACAGAGTTATGATTAATGGTTATGGAGGGTAGACATAAGGAAAGATCACACTTCAACACAAAACTTTAACTGACCAGGCTCAGCTTTGACTCTGGTGTCTCTAAATCTTAAGCTGTTTTTTTATTAAAGAAAATTGATGCAAGTCAGTTGTCACAAAAAACTCCACCCACATGCCTCTTCAACCTTTTCTGAGAGGTGCACTCTATACTTTAAATTGTATTTCTTACCTTCATAACAAAGGCATTTCCATAAATATAACAATCATAGTTATAAAAGTCTGAATTTAATCAACTTCAGAGATTTTTTTTTAAAGGGTGAAGGCCATAGTTATGCCTATAGACTATAAATATATATAGCATTATACCATCATAGACTATATTTTATTTCAACAAGCTGTATTGCAAAGAATTAAAGTTTATAAGATTTATAAGGGGGAGCAAAGAACAAAAACTGAATTAAAAGTATTAATAGAATAAGAATTATAATAGAAACTATGGACTAAAATTAGCTTTTGATTACAGTGATATAAATGCAGCTGTGCCTCCATATGCGTGCAGATAATTTAGGATTCCAGAATCAATGGAAGATCCCCATTGATTCCAGGGTTTGTTGGAACAGGACAGTACAACAAAAGACTTAATCACCTTGAAGGATTCAAACTAAGTGCACAATAGCATACGGGTCTAATTCTACAACATGTATTTTTGCTAAAGTTTCGGTAATGTAAACCAGTAGTTCCCAACCTTTTTTATACCATGGCCCAGCAGGAGCAGGACTCCCTCCTGGGGCTGCCCTGCCATGCAGCTTTAACTCTGGAAGCTCAGCTTTAACCTCAACAGCCACTTGCCCAGGCAGACAGACATGGGTCCTAGCAGGGGCCTCGTGCCACAAAGTGGCAGCCAACTTGCCACGGCCCAGTACTGGGCTGCGGCCCAGTGGTTGGGAACCTCTGATATAAACTTACATTATGGCTCTCAGCCACCTTACGTATCTTTATAAGGCATGAAGATGAGAAATGTATGTGAGAATGTGGCACTAGATCCATTTCTGATGCACATCATCATTCAAGTTATACTTCTGAATCAAAGGGTCTTCTCCTGAAATACACCTCCTGCAAATATGTTGTGACAGAAACCTGCATAGCAACCTCTGCAGATATTGAGAAAGACCAATGTTGTGATATTTGTCACTTTCACCTGATGTATGTTGCTAGTTAATGACATTTCCTGGTGGTTGAGTGATGCCAGAATTATACCTACTTACTCCATATTATGCAAAGTAATCTGTAGTCAACATATTGTGTATATCATAGTATGATGGGCTCACGCCCCACTTACTGTGGCACCGGCATCCCAGTGGCTAGTCTGCGGAAGAATCAGCCAGCACCCAGTGGCAGGAAGAAGCACCACCGATTGGTCCAATGCCTAGAGGCTTTGGGTATAAGAGGAGCACAGGAGCCAAACTACAGGGGTGGGGGGAGAAGAGAGAGCACGGGCAGTGGAACAAGTGCTCCCCCTGAGGACGGAGGGGAGTTGGCATGTCCTTGTCAAGGGATCACAACCGGAGAAGCAGCACTGCCTGTCCCACAGCTGGAGCACCCAGGGAGGGATTGAGCATTCATTTATCCACCACCTGTAAACCAGAGAATTCCCCTGGGAACAAAATCACCTAGCAAGACCTGAGGACACTGAGATCAACCCAGCACATGGGAGAAGCAGTCTAGGAATGCACAGGTCAGCTATGCTTGGGATAGAGCAGCTCAGTGGGCACTGCCAGGGCCCACAGCAGGGAAGACCCTACTTAGGTACTCTTCCATCCCCCTCATCCCACCTACACAACTTCAGAGCCAGAGTCTCCCAGGGGGAGTTACCAGAATCATGAGCATCACGTAGGCATGAAGAAATGCTCCATGGGACACTACAGTATGTGGCCAGGCACTAGCTGGCCCAAGGCACAGGTTCAATCTGGGGACATCCGCAACATGGAACCACAGGTGAACCAGGTGAATCCCACCTCAAAAGTCCCAAGACCTGAGATAAAACACATGGCATGGTGGGTATTGTTGCCCACTGTGTCACGCCAGTTGTTTTCATTTAGGAATTGCTTGGTTGCTTATTCTGTTAGCCCATAAGGCTGTAGCTATACTACTGCAGGCAGCTGTCAGATCAGGCCTGAACAAGAGAACAGTGGTATCTTCATCAAACTAGGATACCACTGAGGCTGATCCATACCACTCAAGCAGAAAGGGGTGGGGTGTAGGGGAGGAGGAGTCCCACACAAGAAGTCCCAACAAGTCACCTGGGAAACCATTGAACAACACCTCCAGGTAAAACCTCAGACAACAACAAGTCGTAGCGGGTGAGTAGACCCCAGTGTGACAAAACTAAACAGGCAGAGCATGCTGTTAGTGACACAGTGATCATGAGCCTAACACACGTAGCAATAATAACTATCTAAAGATGTATAATACTTTCCATTATAATGCCCTTTTATCAATGGCGCAGAGCACTTAGGTGCCCTGCTCCTTTGATGAGTGGAAACTGCTAG
>NW_005842564.1:199631-215643 GCF_000455745.1 Alligator sinensis | reverse complement strand
GAACACCAGCTGCTGGTTACCAGGGCAACCAGAGTGAGCTAGTGGCCCACACCTGCCATCGGTCAGCTGACCGGAAGGGGCAGGGCCTGGCTTACATATAAACCCCAGGGCTGAGGCCAGGATGGCAGTTCCCTGCCATCAGCCAAGGGGAAGGAGCTCTCCCAGAGCAACCAAAGGGGAGAGGCCTGACTGCAGGTACAGCCTCTGATACTGATGAGGGATGGAGCACCCCTGGTGTGGCTTGAATGATGTTATAGCCAGGCAGCTTGAATTTATGTTATAACCCAGGGGCTTGTGTTTTGTTTACTGTTTAAGACTGGTGGTTTGGGTGAGGCTTTTTGGGGAAGGAGGAGGCCTCATAGGGGACCCACGGCAGCATGGGGACCCTGGCGCCAGAGAGGGCGCAGCATTTGGGGTGCACCGACCCTGGCACCAGTGAGGCGCAGTGCAAGACAGGGGCTGTGGAGAGCCCAGGGAGGACCAGGGGGCCAAATTATAATAAGACCCAGACAGAACAACATCAGTTCCATCTGTGAGGCTTGGGGCATGGTAAAGGAGTGGTTGGAGCCACACATAGCCCATAAGGCTAGGGTGCCCCGAACACCCATTGCAGAATGGGACCCACAAGGGGTCCAGGAGCCCACGGAGTCAGAGTACAGCAAAACCGTGTCCAAGATGACATAAAGGCAGCCTTCCTATTATATATTTACCAACAAAGACATGGCAGGAGAGAATCGAGGGTGCCCTTTGGGCCAACTTGACACGGGAAGGGGGCCTTGGGGAGATCACGGCCATCCTGCAGGACCCTGCGCCATGATAATTAAATACTTACTTACAATTTCCTAAAAGCAGCAGATTGAGGACTGAAATTTTCCATTTTGTTCACTGTTTAAAAGGGAAATGTCTTTTTTTTTGTGCAAAATTTGGCAAAATCCCTTCAGCTATTAAGTTAGAGAAGAAAGATAAATATATTTTCCATTGTAATGTTAATAATATTAAAACACCACTGGAGATCTAAACAGAATGCATCCAAACCATCCTTAACAGCATACTCAAACAATGGTTTACTTTTCAAAATCATGCTCTTCCTGCGGTTTCATTCCACTTGCAAAGCAATAACACATAACTCTAAACAGACGTCTTCTCCCTGTGTCTTTAAGAGCAAGACTCAGCAGTAATGCCACTGAACATTATTGCAAGGTTTAAGTATTTGAAACTAATATGACAAAAGGAAAGAATTCTTCATTCCTACACAAACTTTTAGACAGCACAGGCTCTTCCACCATATTATGGGTTTCCAAATCAGGCTTTTAGATCAGGATTTGATCCTAAACATATTCCACATTAGGACTTCAAAGGTAGTATCATTGAGTAACTACAGGATTGGACCCTCAGGTGTAGTGAATATGAAAAGGAAGCAATGAACCTTTCCATTTGATACACTTAAGGATTAATTGGAAACCAATCCCAAAGCTGAGTTTATACAGCAGCAGCACATCTATTTCCATTTGGTGTCTGTATCTTTAAAGAGACGTATTTTTAATAAATGTTCCAATATATACATTTGAGAATACAGTCAAAATTGTGGACAGGTCTAGGAAAAATTAAAGCGTACCAATGTAAAATTGATGCTACATTTTAGGAAAAAGCCAGTAATAACCTCCTTATCCACTTTGCCATATAGCCACCACCAACCCTCTGCCATTTTGTCCTCCTTTAACTTCCTCTTTCTGAATAGTCTTTCAACTGTAGATCACCTTTCAAAAAAGTGTCAGCAGAGCAGATGACTGAAAATCTTCACCCAAATCTCCCCACCAAAGTTAAAATGCTTGAACTTACTACAAGAAGCTAAATTTCATGATTCAGCCTTAACAGTTTTCTTGGTTCAGAGCAAGAATTCATTTTTACATTTTCTATGTATTTTGAAAATCTGCAGAGGAGGAAATTTAGTGAGATTTAGTGTAAAGAAGTTTAGTGCAAATAAGGCTAACAGCACATTGGATTGCATTAGTAGGAGCATTACCAGTGAATTGAGGGATGTGATTATTCCCCTCTATTCGGTACTGGTGAGGCCATATCTGGAGTAGTGTCCAATTTTGGGGCCCCCCACAACTACAGAAAGGATGTAGACAAATTGGAGACAGTCTAGCACAGGGCAATGAAAATGGCACATGACTTACCAGGAGGCTGAGGGAACTGGGCTTATTTAGTCTGGAGCAAAAAAGACTGAGGGGATGATTTAATAGCAGCCTTCAACTACCTGAAGGGTGGCTCCAAACAGGATGGAGCTAGATTTTTCTCTGTGGTGGCAGATGACAGAAAAGGGAGCAATGGTCTCAAGTTGCAACAAGGGAAGTTTAGGTTAGATATTAGGAAAAACTCTCACTAGGAGGGTAGTAAAACACTGGAACAGGTTACCCAGAGAGATTGTAGAATCTCCATCCTTGGAGGTTTTTAAGACCTGGCTAGACAAAGCATTGGCTAGGATGATCTAGTTGGGGACGGTCCTGCTTTGAGCAGGGGGTTGCACTAGATGACCTCCTGAGGTCCCTTCCAACCCTGATTTTCTATGATTCAGGAAGGCAGCATCCACATACCTTCAATGGATAAATCACAGTTCCTAAAATTAGCAAAACCCAAGATTTCCTATACAGTTAATGGAAAGAGTTAATTTAAAGAGAGTTAGCATTAATGGTAATTCACACTGAATGGACAGAAATGTATCTGCATGGTGACCTGTAAAAATCTATGCAGTGGGCTGTTTAGATCTACCCAGCAGGAAATGCTAAACACTCTGGCCCCTCACCTGGGGTGGAATTCTTGGTTCTGTTCCTTGCTTTCTGGTTTGCTTCTATGCTTTCATAAAATAACTGGGAAAATGTAAATTGTATCAACAGTGCAGTGGGCAGAACTCAGGAACTCTTCCCACTCTAGTGTCCTAACCAGGAAACTGCAAGTCAAGCTCCTGCTTGTTTTCTTTTTTTCTAGCCCCATCAATCTGGTATTCTTTGGCTGCCAGTGGTTTAACTAAAACAGAAGTGGTAGAGCATGACCCACGTTGACTATTCTACATACTAGTGGTTAGGACACTGCTAAGATATTGAAGATATAGCCTTGAATCTCCATAGGCCAGGAAGGCCATCACGAGTTAAAAGGTGGGCACTGTCATTCTTAAAGGTGACTGGACTCAAGGCTGTTGGAGTGCATGTGGCAGGTACTGAGCAACAGTACAGAGCAGCACAGAGAGTTTACCACTTGGTTACTCAGAGTAGAGTACTTACACACATGCATTACAGTCTAAAATGTAAGCCACAAATTAATGTAGGTGTTTTGCAGCTGGTGATGTGGAGGACTTCTGGAGAACAGTATTGGAAATATCTCCTGGGTCAATGAATCCAATGTCTCGCTATTGCAAACAACAATGGCCTATCATCCCTTTCATACACTGATCAAGTTTCATTTATAAACTAGTGCCAGATTGAATGATTTCTTGCCCACTACCCATGTTCATTCTTCTGATGTCTAAAAACATTCTTCTGATTTCACAGTCAGTATATGCTCACTTATTCTTGTGCCATCATTGCCCTCTAGCTGAAATAGCACTTCTCTCTCCCTGATGCTTACATTTGACATATTTACAGAAGACAAGCAGATCTAGGATTTTGAAAAGGGGGCGACAAATGGGGTGGTTCATTATCACATATAAACACAACATATTTTTCTCCATGTAAAAAGAAAGTACTGGGTTTAACTAATATGCTGGGGACCTAGGGCTATATTATTCCAAACCAAAAAAATAAGCAAAAACAAATATCACTTTATTGGAATGTGTATTCATTTTCTATATCATATATTATGTATTAAACACAACAAATTAGGCAAAAAAAAATCAAAATATATTGTTTCTTTAGATCTGTAGTTATTAGGATTAAATGTACATCACTTTCAGATTTAGAACACAAAATCAAACTTTCTTACAATTCTTGACAGTTCATCCAATGCCTTGCTGAAAGTTATTTCCACGTCTAAGTTAATGCTTTCACAGCTGAGTTAATGTTTTTAGCTAGAGTTGAAACCAGTTTGTAGGGCTATAAAATACAAGTTACATTATCAGGAGCAGCTAGCAGACAGCAGAATTGCAGAAGAAAGAATAGCTTGATTAGTAGAACATTAAGGGTGCATCTACACGTCATCCTGCAGTGACATAGCGACATGCTATGTCGCCACATGGTGCACTATGACAATGTAGAGATCATGCGTGTCTACACATCTCCAAGACTGGAGATGAGCAGGGGAAAGAGCAGGTGGCTGGAGATGAGAAAGAGAATGAGCAGGGGAATAGAAACAAGATGAAGACAAGCTGTGTCCAGCCTCCTGCTTGTTTTCCTTCTCTCTCCAGCCTCCTGCTCATCTCCAGGGAACAAGCAGGGGAACAAGCAGGAAGCTGGAGACAAGCCCCTGGAGATGAGCTGGAAACTTCCCCTCCTGCTCATTCTCCTGCTTGTTTCCAGCCTTCAAAAAGCTGGAGACAAGAAGGGAGGGGGGGCTGGAGCAGGGGGCTGGAGACCAGCAGGGGGACTGGGAGGGAGCTGTAGCCCTTGGTGGGGGGGCTGGGACCCTGCAGGCATGGTAGTCTATGTGCTGTGGGGGGGTCTGCCCTGTGGGAGCAAGGGACCCACCCCTGCTAAGCAGCCCCACACCCACAGTCCCTCCACACCTATCCACACACTGACACGCATCCCATCACACCCCTCCACACCCACCCACATACCCTGGAAACCCCACATCCCCCCATCACACACTCACCAAGTGATAAGAAAACCAAAAGCAAACATTAAAACATATAGATATTTAGGATTTATTTTATTATGATGCTAAAGACACTGGTAAGCTTCCAAATTGCTTTAACATTGTAAATATAGCAATAAAACATTGCCCATTTGATCCATCCCTCTCTCTCGCTCTTTTGTTCTAACTGTGGAAGAATGTGGATTTTGGTGTATTTTAAAAAGTGAATTTGAGATGCTGCTTCAGCAGTCTAGCTGACACAAGGGGCTAGTGTCCCCAGATACTAATTGCCCAAGCCCCAGAAGCTCCTATCTATTTGTGTTACCCAAATGCTGTGGGCCCAAGGCCCACCCAACTAACTAGTGGCCAATGAATGAATAACACAACTAATTCCTTTGGACAACTAAACCAAAAACAGGATAGGAGTGATGTGTGGGTCAAAGTTTCCAAATGTAAAAAGAAGTTCTTCGGAGGGGGACACCGAGCAGAGCCCCCCAGGCCACACCCACTGGTCCTCAAAGGCATCCAAGGAGCCGATGGACACTGCCCACTGGTGCTCTGCCCAGAAACGTGCATGGACAAGTGAGAGGAAAGCAGCCTCGTAGTCTCTGGGCACCTTCCCGGCCAAAGCCTCCTTCCTGGACATGTACAGGGCCCACTTGGCCAGGGCCAGGAGGAGGTTGACCAGAAGGTACCGGGACTTGGGAGAGCTGTGGATGGGGTGACCAAAAGCAAAAAGGTGGGGGGTTAAATTCAACCAGAACCTCAGGAGGAGGCTCTGGATGTGGAGGGGCTGCAGCCTCGTGCACTTGAGAGTCATGTGCACCAGGGTCTCCCTCTGCCCCAGAAGAGGCAGGAGACTGGGGTGTCTGTGAAGCTCACCACATACACACCCATGGTGACAACTCCATGGAGGAGCCACCAGCTGAGGTCCCAGTTGCTCGTGGGATATGGGTGGAATACATACTCAGCCACTGGGGTGACCCAGCCATGCCCTCACCAAGCAGGTCCCTCCACTTGGTGTCTGGGAGGGACACAAGAGCGGCATGATGGATCATGTGGCACAGGAGCTTGTAGAAGTGGTGGTGATGGATGGTAGAAAAATGGACCAGTTTGGTGTCCTCCAGCCAGCTCAGGTGGTGGACCGAGGAGCATCATGAGCCTGGGCAAGGCACCAGCCCCATGACAAACTCCAGTGGGCTGGAGGACACGGGGGGCGGGGACCACCACCATGCAGGACCTGGTTGACAAAGGCAAGGGTGTCGGGATGTAGGGCAGATTTCACCTCCTGGACCAGACAGCAGGTTGCACATGACATGGGTAGACCCATGCCCCAGGCCAGCACAGCGGGGTCCACCCACTCCTGCCTATCATAGTCCAGGAGGTCTCTGATATGGGTGACACCAGCCAGGATCAACTTCTGTCACAACTGGGGCACCTCTGCCATCAGCACCTCCAACTGGGGGTTCCAGAGGATGGGCTTGACGAGCAGGTCGGCACACTGGGCGACTGTTGCAGGGGACCTGGAGGTAGAGACCAGCCTCCAGACCTGGAGGAGGTCCTGGTAGAAATCTGGCAGCCCCCACAGGTCCTGCAGGGAGAAGCCCCATAGGCTGAGGAGCTGCCAGTCATACAGCAGCCCCCAGGAAGTGGCGGAGGAAAGCGAACCCCAGGTGGTCCCATGCCACCTGGCTACTGACACCATATAGCAGTTGCTGTAGGGCCTGAAGGCAGAATGCCAGGACCTGGCTGTGCAGGCAAACCAGGCCCTGGCTTCCCTCCCACAAGGGAGGCTCATGACCTCTGCAACAACCCAGTGCCGTCCCGGCCAGAAAAACTCCAGGGCTCATCTCTGGAGTCCTGTCAGGACCTCAGGGGGCACAGGCAGGGTGTGTAAGCGGGGCCAGAGCATGGACAGGAACAGCTGGTTCAGCACCAGCACTCTTCTTCGCAGGGAGAGACATCTCAGGAGCCCTGCCCATGCCCGGAGCTGCTCTACCACTCTTGCTTCCAGCTGGTGTCATTTCTCCAGCGGGAAGGGCTCTGTGGGGGACAGGTAGACTCCCAAGTACAGCAGCGAGCCCGTGCTCCACCAGATCCCATGGAGGATGGGTGCAAGTGATCCCACCTGTCACCCATCACCCACCTCCAGGCCAAAGCTCTTGACCCAGTTGATCCAGGCAAAGGAGGCCACTGAGTGCAATGCCTGGCAGGCCTCCACCTATGCCAGGTCACCTGAGTCCTGGACTGCAAGGAGTACATCGTCAGCATATGCTGACAGGACCAGCCACACCACCAGCTCCCAGAGCATCAACCCTGCCACCTGCTTCCACAGGAAAAAGAGGAAGGGCTCCAGGGCCAAGGCTTACAAATGGCCTGACAGCGGGAAACCTTGACATACCCCTCTCCTGAATGGGATGGGCTCCATCAGGGTCTACTTAAGCTTGACCAAACACTCTGGAAAGGCATACAGCATCTGGAGAGCCCACATGAAGCAGGGCCCAAAGCGAAGGGCCCACAGCATGCCTGTGAGGTACCCGTGATCCACTCTGTCAAATGCCTTCTCCTAGTCCAGGGATAGGAGAGCGAAAGACAGGCCCTCCCAGTGCACTAGCTCCAGAAGGTCCCAAACCAGGCACAGGTTATCGAAGATGGAATGTCCGGGCACTGTGTATGTCTGCTCCGGATGGATCACATCCATAAGCATGGATCACAGGCACAGCAAAATGGCCTTCACTGCCACCTTGTAGTCTGTGCAGAGGAGGGACAAGGGATGCCAGGTCCTCAGGTCATGGGCATCCCCCGTCTTTGGCAGAAGAGTCAGCATGGTCCTTTGGCATGACGGGGAGCTCTCCACTTCTCTCAGATTCAGCCCAGACCGTGGCAAAGTCCTGGTCAAAGACGTCCCAGAAGGCCCCATAGAACTCCGTGGTCAGCCCATCGATGTCCAGTGCCTTGTTGCCAGGCATCAGGTGGAAAGCAGCTGAAAATCAGCCAGAGTGAAAGGAGCCTCCAGCTGGTCCCAGTCACCTGCACTTATCTGCAGGAGTCCCCCCCCATGGGGCCTGACAGGCTTTGGCAGCGGTTGGATCCAGGGAGAAAAGTTCTTCCTAGAAGGCCCGCATGCACTGGTGCATCTCATGTGGATCTGTGAGTGGGATACCATCACCCACCAGAAGGCAGGTGATGTACTTCTTGCCCCCCATCCTCCTCTCCAGGACACAGAAGAATTGGGAGCCATGGTTCATCTCCTGAAGGAGCTACAAGCGCGAGCGGATAAATGCATCATGGGTGCAGTGGTCGTCCAGAGCACAAAGCTCTTCCCGCCTCCCCCAACACTCTCCACAGAGGGAAGGGTTGGTTGGGTCAGTGGCCAGGCACCTCTCCAGATCTAGCACTTCCCTCTCAAGCTGCTCCTGGACCACCTCCCTCTGCCAGGTGCCCACAAGTGTAGCCACTGCAAAAAAGCTGGATGTGCACCTTCCCCATGTCCCACTATCTCCAAGCCAAGGGGAAAGTTGCCCTTTGCTCCTGCTAGGCCAGCCAGAACTCCCAGAAGGCCTCCCTGAACCCTGCATCCTCCAGCAGACTGGCATTGAAATGCCAGTAGGCCAACCCTGGACACCCAGGCCCTAGCGTCGCCTGGGCCCAGACAAGGTGGTGATCACTGAAAGGGGTCAGCTGGATGCCAGAGGAGTGGGCCCAGGAAAAGTGCGGCAAAGAGATATTAACCTGGTCCAGCTGGGAGTTGCATGCCTGCTCCTCCCCAACACTCACATAGGTGAAGGGAGGGGGGTTGGTAGGGTGACAAGCACACCAGATGTCCACCAGGAAGTAATCTGTCAGGATCTCTCCGAGGATGCCCATGGCAGCCTGGTTCCACTCCCTGCCCAACCAGTCTCATGCATCTAGGGTAACATTAAAGTTCTTACCAAGGACCAGGCACTCACAAGTGTTGAGGGTGCTGATGTAAGTGGCCGCCTGGCAGAAAAAATCCACCAACTCCAGGTGCCCCCTCACAGGGGCATACATGTTCAGAAGGTTTAGGACAAGCCCCTGCACCTGGACCCAGAAGTGCAGCAGGCAGCCCAGCACCACTTCAACATCTTGGAGAACCTCCAGCTGCAGGCCTGGAGAGAACAGGTGGCCACCCAGCAAGAGGTGGCCGAGAGGTGACTAAAGAAGACCCTGCCTCCCCACACCAGCTGCCAATTAGGGTCATTGGGTGGAGTCATCAGGGTCTCCTGCACAAATACCATGGGGTACCCCCCCTCCTGAAGGAAGGAGAGCACCCAGCATCTCCGGAGACCCTTCCTGCAGCCATTGACATTGAGGGTTGCAATCTTAAATGACCTCATAGCTGGGGGGGGGAGGAGATGCATCTCCATGCCTGGTGTGGGGTTCACTGGCTCACACAGCATCCTCCCATAAGTATAGAGAGCATCTATGAAACTGCAGCCCCACCTATAGATCTGGGCATTGAAGATTTTGGGCCCCTTGCCTTCCCCCACCAGTGCCCTCACAGTGGCAAGGATGCTGTCAAAATCTCCCCAGCAAGGTGAGCTGTACCTTGCTGGTGGTCTGGCAGGTGTAGTCGTGGTCAAGAAATGGAAGTAGCTCACCCCTGGGGACTGCCAGGACTGAGGGGTCTGCAGTTTCTATGGAGCCTGCCGGTTCTCAGGTGTCCTTCTCCTGGTCCTGGGGTTCAGTGGGCTCCTTAGGCACCATCTGAAGCTCCCAGTCCACTAAGAACCCAGACTCTGGCTGAGATTGGGAGAGCTCTGCAGCCCCTTGGGATGGAGGTGGGGGTAAGCGTGGGGGCTGGGTTCCCTCACAAGATGGCAGGGCAGAGCTGGAGCCCTGGAGGGTCTGCACAGGGTCCCTGAAAAGATCGGACTGTTGATCCGGGGACCCCATGCCAACCCTCTCTGGTATGGGATCATTGGGTGGACTAGTAGTGGGGTTTGACTGGGGGCGGGGAGGAGGAGACCAGTCAGGCACCAGGGTGCTATTAATGCCTGTCTCAGGGTCCTGGGAAAGGTTACTTCCCACCTCAGAACTCACCAGGGTGAGCATCTCCCCTAGGTCATTGGAATGGGGAGGGCTCCACTGATGGATCCTTCACTGAGTCAGCCTCAGCCTCAGTGCTCATGGTCTCAGGGGATAGACTCTGGACAGTGGAGTGAGGGGCCTCTGTCCAACAGCCCCGAAACCTCCTCTACGGGGATTACTCATTTGATTTTTCCCGGGGGTGGGGTTTCAAGTGCAGCCAGGGAGGCCCCCAGAAGCTGGGCCACTCCTTCCCCCCATATGATGGTCTTGGGAGTGGGGCAGGAGTCCTCCACATCAGAGGGCTCCAGCTGTGCCCTGGCTGCTGATCCAGGATGAGCCAGCCAGAGTTATTTTGCCCCAAGCGGCACAACTTGCTCCACAACAAAGTGCATGTCTGAGCACATGCACTGAGGCAAAAAGCCCCAGCTCAAATCTGCACTGCTTCCATTTGAGCTGCTGCAAGTGTATGTGCTTGCATGTGTGGATGTACCCTTTGAGTTTCACTTCCATGTAGAATATAGTGATTTCCTTTTGGTTATTCCTATTAGCCATCCCATTGACCCACTATGGTTAACAACCTTATCCTTACTGGAAGTTTAGAAGTATATATTTCATTTTGGGGTCATGTCTAGATTATTTTTAATCTCACACCCATCCTCACTGCATAGTGCCCCCCACTTCTTTTTTCTTTGTTTTCACTTTACTTACATGAATGAAGTTTATGTCCCTTTGCAAGGAGATCTTCTACTTCTGCCTCCCTGAATTAACTATATTTGTTTTACAGCTATTCAGGAGGATCTTTAACTTTTTTTAAATTCCTTTGTTTATATGCAGCACTGAATCCAGCAAGGGGCTTAATATTTCTCTGCACTGAGCAATAAGTACTCTATCAAAGTCAATGGGACATGGAAGCTAAAATGCTCAAACTATGTTTGCGTAATAATTAATTAACCCAGCATTTAGCAAGCAAGTAAGAAGAAAAATCTTCACGTTCCAAAGGATTTTCAAAATGAAGACCATGTTTTATTTGGAAAATGATTCAGCCTATGTTGAAAATAACTTCATAAAAAGCATTTTCATCACAATAGCAGAAAACATTTTCAATCTTGTAGAACAAGATCTCAAGCATTCTTTCTATAGGTGCTGAAAATGTTTTGGTCCCATTAACACTACTAGTATTTACCCCTCTCTAGTAACAGTTGATGGCAGGACATCAAGAAAGAAACTGCTGTTGACAAGTACTGTCAGCAGCATATCATTTTCCTAGTTAAGGTTGGGTCTAGGAGTCTAAAAATTTGTTGAATTCATTGGAAACAGGATTGGATCCGAATTCATAAAAATGCAATCTACAGAATAATTGTTCAGGGCAAGAAGAGGGGGTGTACTATAAGCCAACACTGGAACTTTTCAGGGAGAAAATAAGGTATAAGGACAGATTTAAATGAGAATACTTAGGAATGTTGAAGCAGGAGGCTGTTTTCAGCGTGTGGATAGCACAGATAAAATGTCTGACACCAGAACTGAGAAAGGGTATAGTAACTTCACTCTTCAAATACCAGTGGCCATTCTCTTTATGCCTGTTTTCTATAATAAGAAGAACCTGAAATATTTTTCCTTAACTGATTCTTTTGGCAAGTAAAAATTCATTTTATCCACTTTATTTATGTAGGTCTCTCAAATTCAGCATTAATATCCCTTGCTATTCCCCTAGATCAAATAATGGGTTACTCCTGTCCATATTACTACAGTAACTGACTTTGCTATGACTATAATTCTTACTTAGCCCATAATTTGAAAGCTTTATTAATTTTTTAAATACACTGTCAGTCATCATTACTAGCCTTTTAAATGCATTTGAAAATTAGATATATTTTATATTGTACTGCAATCAAATTTTTATATTTGTCTATAGAATGTGTACAGCCATTATGTTTGCAAGTCTGGAAATTTGAATGAATTCACCAGCAATTACAAGTTATACATTTTATATTTAGGCTGAAAACCAATGTATTTAAAACTTAACTTTGAGTCTGCCAGTGTAGGTTCCTGCTACAAAATCATCACTCCAAGTAAACCAGGACCACACATGATCGATCTTTATAAAAGTATAGGTCCTGCATCTGCAGACACATGCTATATATCCAGGGCACTTCAGGAGTTTTCAGTCTAACTTGTATTCTGATGCACATGAGATTAAGGTCTTTGTTATACATTACAATCTAAGCTTCTCAAACGTTAATCAGCGTTAGAGTTAGGTCAAGTTTAAAGCAGTCACACATTCAGGTTTAAAACCTTCTCTGACTGTTCCTGACCTGCACAGTTGTGATTTGCCACTAGAGGTCTGGTGAGCAGGGGCCCAACTAGGAGCTACAGCTCTGAGTTGTTACCAAAGGGACCCAGGACAGGCTTCTATACCTGCTCTAGGTGGTGGTGGGCTGTTGAGAGGGGTTAGTGGCTTAGGAACATGAGGCTGGAAGGGGGACAGTTTAATGATGGGGACTGGGTAGGGAAATGGAAGGTAGAGAGGCAATGGGTGGGAATGGTGGCTGAGTGATAAAATGAAGTCAGTCAGCCACTGAAGCCACTAAAGATAAAAAAAGGAAAATAAAAAATAAAAAGAAATAAAGAATAAGTAAATTAAAGAAAGCCTTAACTTTAATGAATTGGGATACCTCTGCTCACAGGGACACTGCCTCTGCCCTGGAAGGGAAACCCCAGCACCCAATAACCCCTATCTGACCCCTACCTTGCTCTCCTCTTCAGTCTGTCCCTCCCCTCCCCCCCACCACCCACCCAGCCCTCCCTCCTGGACCTGTCTGTGACCCTGCAAACTGCCTGCCCAGGTCATACCCCCAGAGGTGGGAGAAGGAATTGTCTTGGTACCAGTATCTCCCCCTAGGCAATAGAGTTCAGGGAGTGGATAGTCTGTCTACACAGAAAAGGAGAGAGGGGGAGGAGAGGACACTGCATCTTTAGAAGCTGGAGGACTGAAACTTGAATGGGTTATCTCTGGGAAGCAGCCACACATTTGTGGAACATAGGCTGGGTAACATGGATCAGAAATAAACCTGCCCTGGAATGGAATAAATTTAAGCTGCCTAAAGGGTGCTTAAAACTGATCTAGACATCTTAATATGTGGACAACCCAGAGGTTAAGAGCTCCCGGAGCTGCCTAAAATTAATGTGTAACAAGTGCCTAAGAGAAAAGAATAGCTGCTTCATTTTGCTAAATTTCCTTGAAAAAGTTCACTTTTCAGTCTGCCCCACTAGTAAGAGATGACACTTTTCAAATATTCATGTACTACTTTCAGGGGGGACAAAAATGGCACAAATACTGCAGTGTCTTCTCAAGCAAACCCAACCTTAACTTCAGTTACAGTTTTGCTCAAGTAGAAATCACCATACTGGCTTAACCTGTCTTGTTTGTTTCCATATTTCTGTATTTCTTAGATGAAATAGAGCCAGTAGATTGACAGATAGCTGTAGCAGTAGACACAGCTCCAGCAACACATTGAAGTTCCAGATAGGAATTGGATTCAAACAAAAACACAGATGTGTGTCCTGTATTACCTGAACAAGCCACTGAACTAATTAGCCTTGAAGGGAAAGCAAGAATAGAAATGGTAAGGCAAAACTGGGGATAGTAGTGATCTAATAGAAGAGTTCATCAGGGGAAGTTCAGTCAGTTGCTTTTCCAAACCAACACCCTTCTGCAGTTTGGACGCAGGCACTAATGGATACACTGTAAATTAACTGCAAGCATCTGAATCTGTGTGGGCTAAAGTACAGCTCACAAGGTTTGTCATGGCCAAGGTCAGTGGAGGCTCCCAAAAATATTAAATTAAATAGTTGTTTTCAGGTCCCCAAAGATTTAAGGTTAAAAAAGGTTTTTCGTTTTGTTTTGTTTTGTTTTTTCCTTAGAAGCTAACGAGCTCTTCAAAAGGAGAAAACTGTTTATTCCCACTGGCAAATAATAACCATAATGAAATAGAGATGTGTTTTCCATTGGGGTTTATACATTTGCTCTAGCTTTTATATTATTGGCTTGTACAAAGGAAAGAAATAGTAGCTTGAACTCATAATATATTGGGCAAAATATCAAGAAGATTAGGCCACATAGTAGAGCAAACCGTGATGGAAAACATACATTTACTGAACCAGTTATGCCAGAAATCTAAGAAATTTAACTGCACAACAAAGTCTGCCTTGTATCAGTTTTTCTCACTATCAGTTTTTCTTAGCAGGAGGCTGGGCTTTAA
Source organism: Alligator sinensis (assembly GCF_000455745.1). Taxonomy (NCBI): domain Eukaryota; kingdom Metazoa; phylum Chordata; order Crocodylia; family Alligatoridae; genus Alligator; species Alligator sinensis. The sequence goes on along the minus strand of NW_005842564.1, from coordinate 201,544 downwards.
GCAGGAAGGACTGAACAATGCAGTTACTTGAAAGGGTTTGTAATGTCAGAAGGAAAAAGAGAGTGGGGAAGAGAGAATGGTGGAAGAAGAAAAAATCTAGTAATAATCTAATACCTGAAAAACTAATGATGTTGTTTACTTTCTTCACTGCTTCCTAAAATGATTGGTGCCCCAGATACTAACCAAGTTACAGCTATTAAAGAACATCAAATGCTATATCTTCCTCAAAAAACTGCTTAAAACATGTATTATTGTCTTAAAGAAGATTGAAGATTGTGACCTCATTTGAGGCTCAGGATAGTAATAATTAGGCTCCACAGCTGTTAGTCCACTGAAGCATGAAAGGCCCCTTCAGTTCAGTCCATAGAGAGTAAAGAAAATGCTTCCACTCCCCGGTGCCTATGAAAGGCTAACTACATCATTAGACAAGCTGTCCCCCTCACGTTTCCATTGCAGAACTGCTGCCCACTTCTGCAGCACTCAGCAGTCAGGCAGGAAAACACACAAAAGAGGCACAGGTCTGGGGCTATTTATTAAAAGGAAGAAGAATCCTGCTCACCTGACTGAGAAGCTCAGGACCTGCCAGGTCCCTCCAGCCACACCCATTGTGCTCAAGGAACACCCCCGCCTCCCCCCTTTCATACAGCTTTCCTGGTAGTAATTCCAGGGATCGTAGTGGGTGGGGAAGATGTGAGCTCATGGTGAACAAGCCTGTGCAGAATGGAGTGTTTAACTTTCCAGGTTTGCTGAGCCAGCTTAAGCACCTGCTCTGGAGCTCAATTCCCTTTCTCACCCACACAAGCCCTGCTTAATCCTGTTAAACATCAACCCCTTAAAAAAATATTTCTGCTCAATAACCTCCCATGTCTTCTTCCTGACTCAGGGAAAATATACAGAAAAGAGAAGACTATCTCAACCCCTAAGAGCTTTCAGTATTTACATTTTGGGTCTTCCTTGTTCATGTATCTTCCACTGCCGATGGTAACCAGAATGGAAAGTGTCACACTTAATAGAACATCTTCTGTTCCTGGTGAACCAGCAATTCTATGCAGCTCCATTTTTCTTTTCTGCTGTAATGAACAATTCCAGTATTAAGACTGCATTGAGATCTGCACTTAAAGTAGCAGTGAAGTTCCTCTATTCCATGCTTTCCTGAATGAATTCATTCTCCAGTTCTGACAAAGGCATCACAGGGCAAATCATTTCCCAGTTACCTATTAGTGACATAGTTACTGATTTTTGCAGAACTTGCAGAAAAGCAGCAAGCTCTTTTTAAAATGTAATCTGGCTTTCCTCACATTTCTTTGGTTCTTATGAGAAAAATAGCTGGAGTGTCAATAAAATACCAAGTGCAACTTCCATCTTTTCTTAGACATAAGCCTATTGAAATTTAAAAAGTGATGACTTCCTAAACAAATTCCTGTCTTCTCAGTCCCACTTCCCAACATCATTTTCACTCTCCCCTGGCTCCCTGTATATCCCTCTGCAGCTCACTTCATTCACATTAGGTATCACATAGCAGCACTGTGGGACACTGGATACCAGGGAAAGGAGTCTGTGGCCGTGGAGACTGACAATGGAAGGGTCAGCTAGGATGTCAAGGTGGGAAGAAGTATGAGGAAAATTTGGTTTTTGTGCTGATCGATCTGAAATGGGAAAGGTAGAAGAGAAAGGAGCAACGTGAGGATGAATTTCAGGATGGTACTTCCATGCTCATTTTCTCTCCCCACTCCCTTCTGAAGTCAATCCATGCTTCTCCCTCATTCACATCAATTTCCTTTTTGATCTTGACCAAACAGTGCCATGGCCCTACTAACCACATGCTCTGGTAAAGTTCCTGTATATTCCACTACAACCTTTTTTTTTTAACCCATGGTACACGCATCCTCTTACTTTGTTCCCTTCCTCTCTGC
>NW_005842564.1:190516-199621 GCF_000455745.1 Alligator sinensis | reverse complement strand
AAACAACTCTCTTTTCTCTTGCTTGAAAATGAAAAAAACATGTTCAACATGCTGTTTTGAAACTAAAACAATAAATTTAAGGTTAATTTCAAACATACATAAACTTTTTACAAGCTGTGTATATAAAATGGAAATGATTAATGACAGTCATTGTAGTATTTGATTGGTAGGTAAGATTATTAAACAAGTTAATCTAATTTTTTCTGACATGCTAAAATTCATCAACATAGTGAAATACTTCTATGCCAGCATTCACTATATGCTAAAAATGTTGTGTCTGCTTTACTGCAAAACAAAACTGAATTATCACTTGCAAATGCCGGAGCTAGTGCAAAACCACAAGCTGTTTCCCCTCTTATTAAATCTGTGCTTCATTTTTGCTTATGCTCCTCTTAGGCAAATCACAGGAAAAATCTTGCTCTCTATACTTGTGACTAATTATATTGAGTTCAGTGGTATTATTTGCATTAGTACAGCAGAATCTGGCCAATATTTGGAATAAACAAAGCATGTACTGTATACTGTACAGAGCTGTGATGTGGCATGACAGCAATTAAACACAGCAATTACTTCTGTACACGTCTAACAAATGGAGAAAAGCTTGAATAAAAAGCACTTTGTTCTGAGAAAACAGCTCTGAAGCACAGTGGATGAGGTAAGGAATACACAGATCCAAAATGAGCCTCAAGACCTTCAAACCCATGTAGTTAGCCTCTGGCCAACAATGCAGTCTGCCTAAAGGGAGGATCAGTGGATACACTGGACAGATCCAAAACCCATTGAAATTAACAGGAGTCTCCTCATTGACTTCAGTATGGTTTGAATCAGCCGTACAACTCTACCTTCATAGTAATATGATTTACACTATATATTCAAAGTAAGTAATGTAAAAACGATTTCCAATTAATCTTCACAGCATCAATATTAGGCAGGTCCCTCCATTTGCTCTTCCTTCAGTATGCCACCAAATTTAAGCTTCTTGTTACCCCATTCAAAGCCCTGAGCAGATTTGTTACTCCCTGGGAGCATCTACACATGTGCCAGACTGCACAGTTGTTACTGCGCAGTCATTTAGTACTCGCTTAAGCAAATACTAAATGACTGTGCAGTAACCACCATTACTGCATAGTCCTGGTGGTGCACAGGTTGTTTCTGATGCTACTGTACAGTACCAACAAGCAGTGGCATCCGCGTCACAGTGCATGCCCGCCTATGCTATATCAGGGGCAGTAGCATCTCTTATAGATGTGCCCCCTTTGCCTTATTTCATAGTTTCATAGTAGTTAGGGGTCAGAAGGGACCTAAATAGATCATCTAGTCTGACCCCCTGCCACTGGCCAGAGCACATGCTGGGATCACACGACCCCAGACAGGTGTTCATCCAACCTCTTTTTGAATTTACCCAAGGTAGGAGTGAGGACCACTTCCCTAGGAAGTTGGTTCCAGATCCTAGCCACCCTAACAGTGAAATAGTGCCTCCTAATCTCTAACCTGAACCTGTTCTCCAGCAGCTTCTGGCCATTGTTCCTCATCACCCCAGGTGGTGCTGGGGGGAATAGGACCCTACCTATTTGCTTCTGGTCTCCCCTAATGAGTTTGTAGGCAGCCACCAAATCCCTCCTCAGCCTCCATTTGCTGAGGCTGAACAGGTTAAGGTCCCTCAGCCTCTCCTCACAGGGCCTGCCCTGTTGCCTTCCAACCAAGTGGGTGGCCCTCCTCTGAACCCTCTCAAGGCAGGCCACATCCTTCTTAAAGTGCGGTGCCCAGAACTGGACGCAGTACTCCAATTGAGGCCGGACCAGTGTCACATAGAGGGGCAGTATCACCTCTCTGGACTGGCTTGAGATGCATCTTTGGATGCACGACAAGGTGTGGTTGGCTTTGCTGGCTGCCGTCTGGCATTGGCGGTTCATGTTCATCTTAAGCCGTCAATAAGTCATTAATGACTCCAAGATCCCTTTCTGCCTCTGCGCTCTCAAGGGGGTGGGGGGGAGGGGGACAGGTTGTATGTGTGCTGTGGATTCCTTCTCCCCAGGTACAGCACCCTGCACTTATCCACGTTGAAACCCATCCTATTACCATCCGCCCACTTCTGTAGTCTGTCTAAATCAAATTGCAGCCTCTCTCTCCCTTTGAGCGTGCCTACCTCTTCCCATATCTTGGTGTCATCGGCAAACTTGGACAACGTGTTTTCCACCCCCTCGTCCAAGTCGCTGATGAAGATGTTGAACAGTGGAGGCCCCAGGACTGAGCCCTGGGGGACCCCACTATTCACATTCCGCCAGGTCGAGTACGACCCGTTCACCACAGCTCTCTGTGTGTGCCCCATCAGCCAATTTCTGACCCATCCAACTGTGCAGGCATCAATGCCACAGTTGCTCAATTTATTAATGAGAATGGGGTGAGAGACAGTGTCAAAAGTCCAGAAAGGCTAAATCCACGGCGACACCATCATCCAGGGATTTAGTTACTTGGTCATAAAAGGCAACCAGGTTGGTCTGGCAGGACCTGCCTTTGATGAACCCATGTTGATTTCCCCTGGGCATAATCTCCCCTGCTGGCCCCTCACAGATGTGATCCTTGATAATTTTTTCCAGGATTTTCCCCAAGACTGATGTGACGCTTATGGGCCTATAGTTTCCTGGGTCCTCCTTTCTCCCTTTCTTATAAATGGGGACCACATTAGCTAGTTTCCAATCTCCGGGCACCTGGCTCATGGACCACAATCGCTCATACAGTCGGGCCAAGGGCACAGCAATGACCCCCACGAGCTCTCTCAACACCCATGGGTGGAGAGCATGAGGGCCCGCAGATTTAAAAACATCCAACCCTTCCAGAAGATCCCTAACTACTTCTGCACAGACCCGAGGCTTGGCAGTGCTATCCCCAAGATTGCCCCTACTTGTGGTGGGAGAGCTGTCCTGGTCCTTGTCCAAGAAAACAGAGGCAAAGAATTTGTTAAAAATTTTGGCTCTCTCATCTGGCATAGCCACAAGATTACCATTTGAATCTAACAAGGGCCCTACATTACCCGGTGCCCTCTTCTTACTCCCAATGTATTTGAAGAAGGACTTTTTGTTGTCCTTAATCCTGGTCGCTAGCCTGAGCTCCACCCCTACCTTAGCCTTCCTAATGGCCCTCCTACACTCACGAGCCAAGGAGGAGTATTCCTCCTTGGTGATGGCCCCTCTCTTCCACCGGGTGTACGCCTCCCTTTTGGTCCTCAGGCATTCTCGAATGCCTTTGCTGAGCCATGGGGGTTTCAGAGCACTTTTACCTCCCTTCTCTCAGGGACTGTCACACTCTGAGCCTGGAGGATCGCCCCCTTAAGGTACGACCATCCCTCGTGGATTCCCATATCCTCTACCTTTTGGGTCCTCAGTGCCTCCCACACTAATTTCCTAAATTCTTACCTTGTATCATCCTGCTTTCCAGTGCTCATCAACTCACTGGAACTAGACTGTGCTTAGTGGTGATAGATGACAGAACATGGAGCAATGGTCTCAAGTTGCAGTAAAGGAAGTTTAGGTTAGATATTAGAAAAACTGCTCTGACCAAGACAGTAGTAAAACACTGGAACAGGTTACGCAGAGAGGTTGTGGAATCTCCATCCTTGGAGGTTTTTAAGACCCAGCTAGACAAAGCCTTGGTTGGGATGATATAGTTGGGGATGGTCCAGCTTTGAGGAGGGGGTTAGACTAGATGACCTCCTGAGGATCCTTCAAACCCTCATTTTCTATGATTCTATCTCATGTGTCAGCTCCCTGCATAGATGTCTCAGAACCCTGATCCACACCTCAAAACAGTATCTCTTCCTCAGGTTATGTGCAAGACTTCTGCTTTCCCCACGTACAAGCCCCTTTCGAACACCCACTTATTTTGCATTGCTCACAAGAAAGCAGTTATATAACCTGAAAAGGTGTTTTTTTTAAAAGATGTTGTTTCCCCTCCAACAATCTGTACTAGATTGGTTCTTCCTATAATATAGGTATGGACATACAAATAATTTATCACAGGATACAATGGGGTGGGGCTTTACTGTGGCAATTGAACGCTTAATGAAACTTAGCATAGGGTAAGAGTATGCAACATGGGCTGTTACTATATGTGGTAAAGCCCCCTTTTGTCTTGTGATAAATTGTTGTATGTCCATACATGAGGCTCTCTGGACAAGTACTATGCCCTCTTGTCTGGAAACCCTGCTATAGTTTTGGTGCCACCAAGAACAAGTACTCTTCATCCTATTTTTTATATTGTTGAATTGAAACAAGGGATTAAATGGACAATCCATTACCCAGGACAATCCAAGGGGAGTGTAGCAGTGCTGTGATTAGGTCTAAGAATTTTGTGAAATCCAATTAGCCATTCAGTCCTGCAGACCATGCTTCCAATGGGTCTGTGGGTTATACATAATGGTTCTATGGCAGGGGTAGGTATGGCAACCCTTGGCATGGGTGCCAGAGTGTTTCATGCAAAGTGCAAAGGCATAGACAGCAGGAAAGAGGTCAGGGCTGCGCTGCTACAACAAGGATTGGGCCCCTTGCAGTTCCTCTGCCACCAGCCCCTGGTAAACCAACATCTTACAAGATGCGGTTGTGGGTGTTTTGGGCACTCTGCCCAAAAACGTTGCTGACCCCTGGTCTATGGGTTATTAGCTTACCCTCAGCATATCTACTTGACTAAAAAAGGGTAGCATAAGTTAGAGCTTGGAAAGATATTGGTTAATAATGACAGAAGGAAAGTGATAGTAATATTGTGATATTTCCAACACATACAGCTTCCAGTCAAGGTGGGTCCATATCAACCCCATGTCTAAATACCTGTAAACTTTGAAGATGGAGGTGATAAATTTAGTTCTCATCCTGACTTTGTGAGAAAAACCCAACCCAGTTTTCTTTCAGGTCAGAAACCTTCATGGTTTTCAGTAGTTAGGGTTCTGAAAACAGATGGAGAAAGGAAGGTTTAGTACAGCAGCACAAATAAAGGGGACTTTTAGTAAAAGAGGTCTTGTTGACACTCAGGGGGCGCATCTACTCAAGACATTTTCTGTGCAGCTGCCTAATTAGCTCTGCAGTAAAGTCTCAATGTCTACATGTGCATCCCTATTAGGCTGCAGAAAACTAATTAACTCTGCTGCAGGTTAGTACTTGCAAATACTTGTACATACAAGTACTATTCTGTAGCAGAGTTCTATACTGTGCAGCAGCACACGGGTAGATGCTGCTGAGGCTGGCTGGGGCATGAGGGTGCTTCAGTGTGGGGGCTGCCTGCCAGCTACCCATGCACGGAAGCACCCTCATACTCCAGGCAGCCCCTCTGCAGAACACTGAGCCAGTTTAGAGCAACCCCAAGCTGACAGACAGACCCTCCTTGGCTCTCTGCCAGCTGGGATTGCTCTGACCCAGTTCAACATGCTGCAGTCCCAAGCACACATGTAAAAATGGTCCCTGAGAGTAATAAACTCCAGGCATGATTTGTGCCAGAGTTTATTGCTTCACATTAATTTCATGTGTAGACATGCCCACTGGGTGCATCTACATGTGCAATTCATGCAAAGCACGAAACTCTGGAACAGTTTGAGCCAGAGTAAACTGCTCATGGGCACAGCAGCAAGATATGCAGCTGGGACAGCAACAATTTGAGCCAGGTCAGAGCAGGCCTCCAGCTGGCTGGGCTGAACAGGCACAATTTACACCCTGATCAGCATCTACACATGTGTTTCAGTGAAATTAATTATTCTGGTGTAAGATACTACTGTCCCCGACAGTACTATCTTATGGCAGAGTTAATTAGTTTACTGCACTGGTGCATGTGTAGATGATGCTTTACTGTGGAGCTAATTAATCTAATCCACAGTAAAGTGTATGTCTCGATGTACCCACTATTCAATAATGTGAAGTGCTGTAGTAAGCCACCCTCTGTTTCCCATCCTTGTCACCAATTTTCACTCTTTGTCTGATGGTTTAACTATGATTTCCACCTGGCAACTAAGTCTCTAACAGTCCCTCCATCAGGATAGCCCCTCATAGTAGCTGTTTCAATATTTAATTAATGCCTCCCACCAGATATGCAGCAACAGAAGGGTGGGGATATCAGCAAGGTAACCCCAGCATACATACTCCTCTGTATTCCAGAATGGAGAGCCTGTATAAATCAGACAGAGGTGACTTTTCATTCATTTTCTGATGCTCCCCCTCAAAAGCCATCATCATTGCTTTTTCTTCAATATGCCTTCTTTCTTTTGTCTCAGATACACAGGCCAGCCTCCCAAAATTTATTCCCATAGAAGGCTCCTTCCTTTGCTTCTTCAAGCCCAGTTTTCTGCCCCCTCTCCCCAACCTCTCTATAGGTGAGCCCAAGCAGTGATGTCTTCTTTGGCTGCTTTGTTGCTACCTCCTGAACTCTAAACCCAGAACCCAGACCAGATCTAGCAGATTACAGTCTACATTTTTTCCCCCAGTGAGAGAATGTCCCATTTATCTGTGAGCTTTCTCTATTTTAGGTCCAACCATTCAGGTATAGCAAGCAGTGCAAACTAAACAGATTGGACTACCTTCCCAGTTTCCCTGGCCCTACAAATGGCACAACACTATGGTTGCTTGCAAATGTTGAAAAAAAAAAGTGCTTTACTGGAAGAAGTAGTGTATTACTTTGATCCAGTTCTGAAGCATCTATATAGATCAGGCACTTCAGTGGGGGGTTTTGGCACTTTTATCTAAAGCTGAGTCAATCAGCTATTAAATAAAAGCACCAAAAAAGCCCCACTGAAGCACCTTATCTATACAGACTTCAGGTGAGCCAAGTCCAACTAATGCATTGCCTCTTCTGAGCATGAGCTGGGCTTAGCGCAGGAGAGTATGGAATTTAAAGTAAAGCACTGTTTTTGTTTTGTTTTTTAATGTCTGCAAGCAACCTTTGTTATAAGCTCCAGCTAAAAATGATTTAAAAAAATTATCCCTCAAATTTGGGGTGAAAAGAAAAAATATTGGGGTTTTTTGGGAAAAATGTATTTAAACATGTTCTTAGTCCGACACTGCAATGCTTTGCTGCAGTTTGTTGAAGCAAATCTAAACCTTTTATTTTGTCTTAGTTCACCATTCATTTATCTCCACCTCAAGTGTTGCAGAGCTTCCTGAGAGTTGTAGTCTTGGGCTAGAAACGGAAGTTACACATACACTGGTTTAAGTGATCAGAAACTGGTTTAAACCCGTAACAGAGCATAAGTTTAATGCACATAAACCAGTTTTAAAATAGCCAAAACTGGTTTAAGACAAATCTGGTTGAATGTAGTATCAGACTTAACTGATTTGGGTCAAACCAGTTTATGTAACTTGTGTCCCAGACTTCTTCCTGCTTAAAGTTAAATCAGTCCCTCAGCATCCCAGCATGCTTTTCAGCCCTGGCCTGGGCTGAGCTGGGCTGCCTGCTACAGAGAGCAGGGCTGGCCCCACCCCTCTCCTGCCTAGCCAGAGCTCCAGATGGCTGAGAAATGGTTGGAGACTGCAGGCACAGCAGCATCTGCCTGGCTTCCCCCTACCCTCTCCCCACCTCACCACTCACTGCTTAAGCAAAGATCCCTCCTCCCATATCCCGCAGAATAGACCCTAGCAGCACAGACTGCAGCTGGCATCTGGTCATGATCACACCACCCCAATGGTATCTAATGCTGAGAGGTGTCTATGTGTGTGTCTCCAATTTCACTGGAACAAAGACAGACAGAACAGTGCCTGCTTAGGGCTTTTTGGAGCTAATCAACAGGTCAGCTGGTAATGTCCCTCTGTTCTTCCTTAAAATGATTTGCAAAAAGCTGTTTAAGAAGAACTTTAACTAATGAGAGAGGGGCTTTGTTTTCTTGATGGTGTGATAATCCTTGTGTCATGATAAGCATCCTGCTGACAGGGGTCAGAGAGAGGTGTAAGAAATGACCTGGTTTGCAATGAATACAGTGCCTGTCAGTTTGCTGCAGACAGTATGAAGAAGCAGGGAGAGGGGGATTGAAAAGTTCAGTATCATCAGCAGATGCATGCAGTCCACATAACCATTCCTCCCTCCCCTTTCCCCCACCCTTTGCCTCAGAGTGCTAACCAGACACCAGAGTTTAATGACACTCCCCACCCCTTGAGTACTGAGTGGGAGGGGAGGGGGAACCTGGTAAGCGCTGCTTCCCCCTCCCCCTCCAAGCACACCCCTGCTGGGGACTGTGCAGCCCAGGGTGGGGGTTTAAACCCCTCCCTAATCATAGCATCCTGCTGGGGCCTGGCAATGCCTACCCTCTGCAAAGCACTATAGAAGGGAAAGGAGAGCTTGCTTTAGCACCCCCCGGATTCTAGCCTGAACCACTGCAGACATGTGCCTGCATTTCATAAATCATAAATGAATGTCTATCTACTTGCAAATTGGTTCAATATCTGAAACTTAGACTAACCTGCAAAGATTGACTCAATTTAGACTTGGGCCTTTGCATGTCTGTCCCTAGCCTAGATGTTTTATTCTTTGCCAGAACTAGACTACGTCTTCCACAATGCATCTGATTCAATAATAGAAAATTAAATTCATCCTGGGAAATACAATACAGCCTTTAAATGCATTTTACAGGAGGGTGGTAGCATAAGACTCTCTTATTTCAATTCCCATAAGTCCACCAAACAGCTCAGGCAAACACAAATCAACGTCAAACTTGATCTGAAATTCAGTGGTTCATTTTGATTGTCTGAATGAAAAAAAAACATCAAAATTGAAATTTTTGCATGAATTACATTTTAGATAGAATATTCTCAGGCAGATCTAAATCTGACCAAGACCAGGTCCATGTTTTGCTGAATACAGTGAACACAAAGCGTGAGAGGAAGGCCCTATAGTAAAGGGCTTACAGTCTAAATCAGGTTGGCCAAGTCATGGTATGTGTGGCAAAGCTGGCACAGGCAGCCTGGGCTTATGGCATGCATCAGTTCAGGGAAGGAGCCAGGAACACAGCAGCAGATAGGGCAGGGTGTAGAAAGCAGAGCAACAGATGGGAAAGGGAAGCAGATTGGACTGGCATTTGGGGATGGTGTGGGGCTTATGTTGTGTCATGCATGCCAAAAAGTTTAGTCCCCACTGATGCAA